>NW_024064152.1:0-1080 GCF_009727055.1 Benincasa hispida | reverse complement strand
AAAATTGAGTTTCATGATATTTTAGTTATTATATATATATATATTTAAAAAAAAAAAACTATTTTAGTCATTATATATACTCTAGATATTAAGGATATAATTAAATTAATTTTCTAAGTGCTTAAAATGATGTTTTTAAGTATAAAAAAAAGCTTGTAAATAATTAGAATGTCAATTCAAACACTAAAAAGAAAAAAAAACGACGATAATGTGAATGCAATATAAATAATAATTAAAGTTTTTTTTTTTTTTTTAATGAAATAAGCATTCAAAAGACCATTTCCTTTCTTTATCTTAAATAAGGGTCCAAGAACAAGTTTCTTCTACTTTGTTTGGTTAACATGCTTTTAAACTTGACAATAAATAGAAAAAAGCTATTATCTTTACTAAATCAATCTAATGGGATGGCAAGGCGATCTATATAGAGGTCAGTGAACCGAGCCCATTAAGGGTGTTCCTCCCCTCTCTTCCTGGTCAAGATAGATGAGAAGGAATGAAGTTGCTCACTTTTTTCTCGCTTCCGAAGGGCTAAGATCAGATCGATGAGCTATCATAGTTGAGAGTGTAATATAAACAATAATTAAGTAATTTACAAAGTGTAAAACTGTTTATTTATTAATCTATATATTTGTTTTGAATTTTTTGTTCTTATATTCTTTTAAGAAACATCAATCGATATCAATACTTTATCGATGTTTCAATTGAAATTTTCATAAAAGTGAGATATTGGTATTTTTGTCGAAGTCAACTATGTGTGATATTGGATTGAACATTTTTTGTATATTGATTTCAATTTATGTAGGGAATTTATACAAAATGATCATAACAAATTTTCTAATCTATAGCCTAAATCTATGTAGAATACATAAATTAAGGCATAAATATGACAACATCCTCCCTCAAACTCAAGGTGGTAGAGACAACTTGAGTTTGTGAACGACGAACTGAAGCGACTGGATGACAGAGACTGAAGCAAACTTCTAAATAAAGTCATAGTAGATCTGGGCGGGAAATAAAAACCCATGAAGAACTAAAATATAGAGAACTTCTACGCTGAAAACAGAAACTCACAAACTTCTG
>NW_024064151.1:0-1266 GCF_009727055.1 Benincasa hispida | reverse complement strand
GCTTAGACCAAATTTTGACTATTGTCTCAGCAAGTTGGGTCTTATCGACATTTATGTACCAACTTGAGGGGGAGTGTTGAAAATAGGGTTTTTACTCTAGGGGTATTTTTGTAATTGCCTCTAACCCTAGGGTTCTCTACAAGTCTATTTATTCACCCTGTTCTCATGTATTCAAAGTATTAGTTTTATAATAATAAAAGAAAAGATCTGTACTGTGGTTTTTCTCCCTGGTCTAGGATTTCCACGTAAATATTGTGTTTTTCCTCTGTTATTATTTTCATCCGTTTAAAATAATTGTTTACACAGATTTAAATAAAATAAAATAAAATCTTATCAAAGAGTGGAAGAAACAGTGACTAATAAAATCTTAGGTATAATGGAGTTGGGCAAAGATTTTATGTCTTAAATACTCAACCTAATCTACAATTTTAAAAGTTCCATATCTATTATTAAATACAAGTCCAAACATTTAAGACTCCTAGACACGTGACTAATAAAATCTTAGGTATAATGGAGTTGGGCAAATAATGAAAATTAAAAAATATATATTGAACTAATTTTTTTAAATGATAAAAATGTTTAATGTATTTTTAAATATAGGGAATATAAATAAAATCCATTCACAACGGAAGTTGACGCTGCAAAATGGCAAAAAATTTATCCTAATAATTAAGATAGTAAGATATATCTACTTACACTGCCTCCTCGACTAGACCATGAGATTCCTTTCCATTTCTTAATAATTGTTGAAAGGTTCTCTATTGCCACATCAATCTGCAAAGGGCATATGTCACAAAGTCCATAAAATATCTTAAAGAAAAGAATGAAAGAAGATTAACCAAATGTGAAAGTATGCAGATTCTAAAATTAACATGATTTTATCAAGATTGCAAAGTTGCCGTTCACCTTCATAGCACTCTAACGAGTCTAATCATTCATGATTCTGCTTATTACTGGAAACAGAAACTTCATTGGATAAAGAAACATTTCGAAGCGACAAAAATAAAATATCCTCCCACTCAAGGCAGGTCCAAGGGAGCCGACAAAAAGAAATTAACCAAATTGGATTTATTAAAGCAAGGAACCATTATGTTAAATAATAATAATAATAACAGCTGGTAATAGAAACCTACGAAGAGCTCAAAGAACTAATTAGCTCCAACGTGTTCTCACTGGAGCCATTCCAAATAATCCCACCTGTATGCTTAAAAAGATGGTGATGCAATATTTTGTAGGGAAGTTTTCACAAATAGAAAAAATGTCAAA
>NW_024064150.1:0-4976 GCF_009727055.1 Benincasa hispida | reverse complement strand
AAAAAAAATTGGAGAGATTAAAATATTTAAATACTGATTTAAATATTGAATTGCATGAATAGGATTCATGTATAAATTAGGTGTTTAATTAATTTAATATTTGATATTAAATTATTATTTAATTAATTAATTATAGTTGTTTAATTAATTATTTAAATAAAAATATTTTTTAAAATTAAAATTAAAATTTTATTTTTGATTAAAAATTTAATTTAATGTTGGTGAAAATTAAATTGGAAAAATGAAATTGAAAATGGAAAAACAAAAGTTAGTGGATTTATCCATTAATCAACACCTATCCCACTATGATAATGCTAATTGAAGTGTCATTCAGCTTGTTCCATTAGTGCTTGCATGAATTTGTTCCATACAAGCTTCAAGATTCAGAATTTTGAAGAGTTATGCAATTAGTTTTTCAGAAATTCTTTATTCTCTCCAAAGCCCTCTTCCTTCCTTAACTAATTGAGTTCAATTCAGTGTTTTCTCCACACAATCCAAGTTAGAGATTAGTAGAGAAGATCTTCTTGATGGTCTACTGAACATTTGGAGATTGATTTCGTGGTGAGCAACAAGGATTTGAAGAGTTACATCAAAGTTGATATTCTTATGAAACCCTATTTTAATGACAGTTTAAATGCATGCTTTAAAACTCAAATTAAGTGTAATTAGACTGCTTCTTGATTCTGATTTCTTCTACTACGTGTTGATTTACACTATCAATTGGTATCAGAGCATGATTAAGAACTCAATTTAGTTAACTTGACTTTGGTGGGTGAATTTCTAAGCATGTATGAAATGGTGACTGATATGGTTAAAATTCAACTTTGGCATCAGTTTTCTCTTCAATTATGAAGCTTAATTTGTAATTGGCTCTTATTTGATGAGCTTATATGTGTGCTCTAGTGTCTGTAATTTTGTTGGAGTCATTAGAGTTGAAATTAGGCCGTAATTGAAGATCAAAGCAAGCATGGTCGTTGTAGAAATCTAGAATCAAGATTCTGCTTTGTAGCATCGGGACACTGCAAGGAGAGTGTTGCAACACTGTTCATAATCAGCCCGAGGCATTGCAATGCTAGGATGAAGTGTCACAATGATGTTCATCCCAGCCCAGAAAGGCACGCGTTCGTGAGCTGTTTCACCGAGAGGACGTTCGGTTTGACTGTCAGTAATGTCATCTAGTCTGGTTCAGTTAACATCTTGTCCGGTCAGCCTAAATTGAAGCATTTGGAGGCCTAGTTCGGGTGATGGGTCTTTGTTCGTAGTCGTATCGAGTGAGCCAGACCCATTTTGAAGCTGCTTTTGGATTGTTTTTGTAATAATTAGGCTTTATTTTTCTGTTTTAAGATGCCAAGTTAGAACCATTTGTTGTTGTTAAGTATTTTATGCATGTGATGTACGGTTATATTTTAATTAAACATGTCAGTTACAATATAGGATGCATTGCAAACTCGACCATGGAGGCCTGGTATGTTAGCTGCTTATGAAACAACAAAAGGAGGCAATTTGGCCAAGGAAGTTTCCTAAGTGATTTGGAGTTCCAAAACATGAATTGCCAATCACTTATCTACTGACAACAATGGGTTGGGCAACTCAAAAGAACTCGTAGCCACAAATAAGAAAAAGCACATTTATGAGAGAAGTATACCTGATAATGGGAGGGACTTGTTGCAATGAGAGATTTGATCTCATAAAAATCGCTTCGTGCACAACATTGTTTGATCCACTTACGAAGGGCTCTCTGCTTAAAAGTAATTTGAGACGTCATTCTAGAGAATCTAGGATCTACTGAGATATGTAATTGTGTAAATTTAGGGGAAATGGGAGATATGTAAGGGTAATGAAATGCCCAATTTATTGTATTTGCTTTATTTGTAACATCCCGTTGTTCTGTGTAATGACATCCACTAATTAGAGTTTCGTTCAAGTGGAGTTCGTTAGGGTTTTTCCCTAAAAATTGAGATACGTGAAATTGTAATAAATGACCATCATTAACAAATACGTTATTAATGCTTTCTCAATAAGTGTTATTGATATTTTATTTAAGATCTATATTAGCCCTAAAATCCAATAGAACCAATATTTCTAGGTATCTTATGAGTCTGAACTGTAGTAGAGACATAAGGGATCAATATTCAAGATACAACCTAAAGGTCTATAGTATAAGAGGTAAGTTGGGTATCTTATGCTAGTAACAGCTATAGATACGACCCACTTTTATTTGATACAAACGCATGATCCAACGTGTTCGTGTAGGAAGACACGTAAGTGAAGGTATCCTGAGCAATGGTCTTCACAAGGATCCGGACTTCGAAATAGTAACCATTAGATGATAACTCTGTGACTAGTTAGTTCCTATTTCAATAGGAATGACCTAGACAACTTAGTTTACTCCTGAGTATATTACTAACCTCTTGTTCATGAGGGATCTGCCTTTGATTTGTATGGATTGAGATGCCAGTTCACCAACTAAAATATTCCTACCATTTTGCAGATAAGACCGATTGGTTAGCTGGGAACATAATCATATAAATGGATTTTCACTTTCCCGACTTTCAAGGTAATATGATGTGTGTTCCCTTAAGTGATGTATCCGGGACTTGAACAAAGGGCTCTATCTCTCACTGCCCGAGAGGATTTCTGTCTTAATAGTGCCATAAACACGGTTTTTTTTCATTAGAGGAGCACTAATACTTAAGATGTAGAGGTAACCATGGCTAAGATGGTAATTGAC
Organism: Benincasa hispida; assembly: GCF_009727055.1. Classification (NCBI taxonomy): domain Eukaryota; kingdom Viridiplantae; phylum Streptophyta; class Magnoliopsida; order Cucurbitales; family Cucurbitaceae; genus Benincasa; species Benincasa hispida. The sequence continues at coordinate 2,245 of NW_024064150.1, read as the reverse complement.
CCAGCTGGTTTTACAAACACACGTGAAGATTAACTTGCTATTATTGGTTAATCATGACACAGAAACATGTCCACGTAGTGAGAACAGTTCATTCTACGGGTCTTTAGTGGAGTGTACCCAATTAACGAGTATTGACACTTTAGATTTGGTATGAATGATTCAGCCAATAATCCACATTATATAGAAGCTTTTGATTTGCAGATTTCTTTTAGGTACCCTTCTAGTTATTTAAAAGGGATATTGAGGTAATTTTTGTTACAATCTCTTAAATCGAATTTGAAATATTCAAATTCAGAATTGGATTTTTTAATATTTATATGTGAATATGGCCACTGAGATAATATTATAATAAATGTTTAGTAGACTTATTATTAATTTAATATGATTCAAAAATTATAAGTGAGAGAACGAAAATATGAAAGAGTTTCAAATATTAATTTAATATGAAGAGATATTTATATTGAAAAACTATGGGTTAAAAATAATGTGCATTTGATACTTCATTAAAAACCATAGGGTTAAATTGAGGTGTGTTGGAATATGATTCAAATGGGAAATTAAAATTAAATATGTGATATTTTAATGGACGATTAATGGTAATTGAAGAATTAATTATTATTTAATTAATTTTAATTTTGAATTTAATTTTAAATTTAATTAAATTGATTAAATCAACTATAGGTTAAAACTAATGCACATTAGACCACATTAAAACTATAGGTTATTATGAAAGGAACCCATTTAAATGTGATTTAAATGGTTTATTGGTCTTATTTATTTCGTGTTATTTAAATTTAAAAATTAGATTATTTAAAATTTTAATTAAATAAACAATGTATAACTTCCTCGTGTAGGGGAGTTGTTTAAGATTGTGGAAAATTTTAAATTAAATTCCAAAAATTAGAATTAGGAAATTTAGATCATATCAATGCCCTCTCACAATGTCACCGCTCCACTCTTAACAGATCGAATCACTCTAATTCCTAAAAATTGACTGCCCACATGCTGACTAGACAACCACATTAACTGTACTCCTTCATTGTATGTGATAGGAATCGATCCAAGAAAAAATAAAGATAGAAACCACAATGACTCTTCACATCATCTTCTATTTCTCTCTGCGTTCATCTCTCTGTATATATAAAAAAGAATAGTAAGAAAGAAGAAGTAATTTTTTTTTTTTTAATTCTCTTCTACCCTTTTCTAGAAAAAAGTATAAGTAAAAAAAACTCCCATGGGTTTTCCCAAAATCCCTAACTCACCTAATTTATAATAAAAGAAGAAAATCAAAAACAACATTCCAATCACATTTTCTCTAATATCCTAATATTTTCACACCTGCCAATAATAAGAACCATGTGTCAAAGTGATCATACCCCAAAAATGGACATGGTGGCTCATTAACCAATTCAATAACAAATAAGATCCGACAGAGAATTCTCCAAAAAGGTTGACAAAATGCTAGGTTTAATCTAATATTAAGGTATGATATTTCTTAGAATTGCTTACAATAACAACTCACCTTTAACGTTATGGTTTTATCATGAAAGTTATTCAAATAATGGCACATTATTTTTAACCCATAGTTTTCAATATAAATATTATTTCATATTTAAATTAATATTTCTTGAACTCCTCAATATTTCGTTTTCTATGCTTAAATATATTTCGTCACATTTTTTGATTTTAGAGTTTTTTATAATTCACATATTTCTAAATATTATATTTTTTATATATTAAAGTAATTCGTAAAAACTAAACATGGCATTATTTTGATTATTAAAAAATTTAATATCCACATGTTTTTGCGATAATTAAAAGAATTTTCCTTCAATTTCTGAATTTGATTTGAATATTTCAATTTTCAAGGCTTTAATGACAACTTTATTACTCCTCTAGATACATCGCTTTGTCCTATTAGAGAGTAGAGCGTAGGTTGGGTACCTAAAAGAATCTGCAAATCAAATAGCTATCTCACCTTTATGTGAGAATTAATTTGGATTTCTGAACTATTAACCAAATTAATCAATACTCTGTACTTCTTTTGGTCTAACATATGGGTAACGTCCACTGGAAAGAACCAAACCTATTCGTTTTAAAAACACTTGCCATAGAACGTTGGTGTTTGCTCAGAGATTGCATACTGGAACATCTCGGGGTGTGTTGTGACAACAAGATACTCGGATGGTAAAGACGGTGGTTCCCTGGGTTGAACTACAGTACTCAATCATATGATGTCTCACAT
>NW_024064149.1:4739-5718 GCF_009727055.1 Benincasa hispida | reverse complement strand
CCTAAGTTCATCCACAATGGTACAAAACTACTTTTGATCCAAACTTTGTCCAAATTTTTAGTCATAGAAGACTTCCGCTTGTAGAAATCCAAAATTTGTCCTTTTCGGTTTCTTTCTCGACCTTTCGTGCCTAAGTTTATCCACGACCTTTTGTGCCTAAGTTCGTCCACAATGGTACAAAACTACTTTCCAGGGTTCTTAAGTACCTTTCGAACCAAACTTCGTCCAAATTTTTAATCATACCAGACTTCCACTTGTAGAAATAAAAAATTTGTCCTTTACGGACTCTTTCTCGACCTATTGTGCCTAAGTTCATCCACAATAGTAAAAAACTACTTTCTAGGGTTCATAATTACCTTTTGAACCAAACTACGTCCAAATTTTTAGCCATAGAACACTTCCAGTTGTAGAAATCCAAAACTCGTCCTTTTCGGATTCTTTCTCGACCTTTTGTGCCTTAGTTCGTCAACAATGGTACAAAACTACTTTCCAAGGTTCATAAGTACCTTTTTAACCAACCTTCGTCCAAAATTTTAGAAATAGCAGACTTCCACTTGTAGAAATCCAAACCTCATCTTTTTAGGACCCTTTCTCGACCTTTTGTGCCGATGTTTGTCCACAATGGTTCAAAACTACTTTCAAGGGTTCATAAGTACCTTTTGAACAAAACTTCGTCCAAATTTTTAGACTTAGCAAACTTCCACTTGTAGAAATTCCTAGTTCGTTCTTTTCGGACTCTTGCTCGACCTTTTGTGCTTAAGTTCGTCCACAATGGTACAAAACTATTTTCAAGGGTTCATAAGTACCTTTTGAACCAAACTTCGTCCAAGTTTTTAGTCATAGCAGACTTCCAGTTTTAGAAATCAAAAGTTTGTCCTTTTCGGACTCTTTCTCGACCTTTTGTGCCTAACTTCGTCCACAACTGTACAAAACTACTTTCCAGGGTTCATAAGTACCTTTCGAACCAAACTTCGTCAAA
>NW_024064149.1:0-1259 GCF_009727055.1 Benincasa hispida | reverse complement strand
TACTCATAGCAGACTTTCACTTGTAGAAATCCAAAGTTCGTCAATTTCGGACTCTTTCTCCACCTTTTGTGCCTAATTTCGTCCACAATGGTACATTTTTAGAAATCAAAAGTTTGTTCTTTTCGAACTCTTTCTCGACCTTTTGTGCCTAAGTTCGTCCACAATGGTACAAAACTACTTTCCAGGGTTTATAAGTACCTTTTGAACCAAACTTTGTCCAAATTTTTAGTCATGGAAGACATCCACTTGTAGAAATCCAAAGTTCATTCTTGTCAAACTCTTTCTCGACCCTGTGTGCCTAAGTTCATCCACAATGGTACAAAACAACTTTCCAGGATTCATAAGTACCTTTTGAACCAAACTTCGTCCAAATTTTTAGTCATAGCAGACATCAACTTGTAGAAACCCAATGTTCTTTCTTTTCGGAGTTTTTCTCGACTTTTTGTGCATAAATTCGTCCACAATGGTTCAAAACTACTTTCCACGGTTCATAAGTACCTTTTGAACCAAACTTCATCAAAATTTTTAGTCATGGTAGACTTCCACTTGTAGAAATTTAAAGTTCTTACTTTTCGGATTCTTTCTCGATCTTTTGTGCCTAAGTTCGTCTTCAATGGTACAAAACTGTATTCCAGAGTTCAAAATTACCTTTTTAACAAAATTTCGTGTAAATTTTTAGTCATAACAGACTTCTAGTTGTAGAAATCCAAAATTCGACCTTGACGGACTCTTTCTCAACCATTTGTGCCTAAGTTCGTCCAAAATGGTACAAAACTACTTTCCAGGGTTCATAAGTACTTTTTTTTACCAAACTTCGTCCAAATTTTTAGTAATAGCAGACTTCCACTTGTAGAAATCAAAGCATCGTTCTTTTCGGACTCTTTTTCGACCTTTTATGCTTAAGTTCTTCAACAATGGTACAAAACTACTTTCCAAGGTTCATAAGTACGTTTTGAACAAAACTTTGTTCAAATTTTTAGTCATAGTAGACTTCCACTCTTAGAAATCCAAAGTTCTTCCTTTCCGGACTCTTTCTCGACCATTTGTGCCTAAGTTCGTCCACGATCATACAAAACTACTTTCCAGGGTTCATACCTTTTGAACCAAACTTCGTCAACATTTTTACTTCTAGTAGACTTCCGCTTGTAGAAATCCAAAGTTCGTTCTTTTTAGACTCTTTCTCGACCTTTTTTGCCTAAGTAAGTCCACAATGGTACAAACTACTTTCCAGGGTTCACAAGTACCTTTTGAACCAAACT
>NW_024064148.1:0-6858 GCF_009727055.1 Benincasa hispida | reverse complement strand
AAAAGGAAATTTTATGGAGTCGACAAATAAATAAAATATAAAACGTATATCAAGATAGAATCGACACATATATTTACATGGTTTATTAGTAAGATTTTAGCTACGTCCATGGATAGAAGGAGAGACCAAAATCGTAAATAATATAATTATGCCAAAAACGAATTCAACTTAAGTTTTAGGGGTAGCGTCCCCAAACCCCACAAGGTGCATCATTCCTAGACCCCGACTTGCTAGTCAATCAATAAGATCCTTGTACTTGGTCTTTTGAAACATCAGATATCACATTCAAGATATCCCAAACAAATAAAATTTACGAAATTTCGCTAAATCATGCTCATTAACAGTTCATCCATGGACAAGATATGTACTTGTGATTTTTTTTATGATGTCATTCCCTTTTCTAAGTGTGTCTGAGAATTCTTCATGAAGATTAGTAGCAAGAATTGCTTGAATGGCAATGGCAACATCCCAAGATTGACTACCAAAGCTCTACTCAGGCAAGAATATATATATATATATATATAAATGTAATGGGAAATATATATGTTTAATTTATAACATGCTTGAAAAAAAAAATAATAAAGGAATAATATACTAACTTGCATCTTCATTCCATCTTCTCCAACCCATAAGTAATCTTTGACTCTACAAGATGTTTCTTGTAAGCTTCACCATTAGGGTCGTCTGCCCAGCAAGCAATCATGCATAACAGTTACATGTTTATTAGACTACGACCATGTCAATTATATAACTAATAGTGTCACTTACACTCCTTTAGATCCCAAAAATAATATATAATACTATTCCATAAATTAAAAATTCCTCAGCTGATCAATTATTAATGGTGTTCTTGAATTTTTTTAGTTCGATCATTTGTATCCATACAAACATTCGAAACTATGATTGAGTCCTCAACTTTGTTAATTTTTGCATCAATAAATGAGTAATGATTAGTCTCATGCATCCCCCTCTCATATATAAAAACAAAATAAAAATAAAAAATATATTTAAGTGCATCCCGAATCATACCTATTTTTTTTGCATTCAATTTAATTAATTATTTTTTTAATATATTGTAATCATCACTTGGTGTAAATGATGAGAAATAGATACATAGAGATATGTGTATTTTGGAATACACCCAAATATTATCATAAAAATAATTCAATTTAAAAAGGAATTTTTATTTGGAAGTATCTAAGCTACACAAAAATAGTGCGGGTGAATAAATACCTTTGCCCAATAATGTTGAGCTCGACTCCATTTAATGTTAGTGTAAGATTGAGTATAGATTTCTTGTCGTAGTTGTCAAATAAGAGGAGTGAGAGGTCCCACAAGGCGCTTCCCATGTAAGTATGACATTGGAAGACATGTCAATCGACAACAGCAAAAAATTGCTCTTGAATTCATAGCTACTTTTTCTGATCCAAACATCCAAACTTCTGATGGCATTGGGATTGTTCCCTCCAACTCGTACACCCCCAAAATCTATATAATTTCATATGGAATTACTCACTTTAATAGAAATTAAGGTAAAAAGAAAAAAAAGGAAAATTATAATTTTGATCAATAAGTTTTGGGTCTAGCTAATTTTTATGTTGGTTCTTAGATTTTTATAAATACTAATGTCTGCATCTACGAAGTTTCGGACTTTCAAGACAACGTTGACTCAAAAGTTCATACTTCATTTTAAGGATGAACCCTCGGTCTTGCAATTTTCTCCCCAACAATATTCTCATAGAGCAAGATCATTGGACATCGTTCGTCAATGAACGATTGAGTGAAGAATGGGAGGTAAGTTCATTCACAATAAATTACATGTCAACATTATCATTGTTTTGATAGATAACTTCAAACTAGATTTTTTACAGAAAACAGTCGTCTTAAAAAAAGAAAGACGTGCAAAATGTGTATATAATCACCACATTTCTCGGAAGGGCTATGCGAATCTTGCTCAAGAATTAGTGAGTTATTCGACTTAAAAATTAAATCTTTTATACTATATATTTATACTAATTATATATGTATGTTCATTGTAGAAACCTATCGAATGACATTTCTTATGCGGGCGATTTAATGAAAAGAAGTAAGAAAAGGAAGAATAATGAATACTTTGATGAAGTTATTCGAGAATGTGCCAATCGGATTGTAAGATATATTTGTGCAAAGTTTAAGATGACATATATATAATGTTTGAAACTTGTGATTAATTAGATATTGTGTGAAAATTGTAATATGTTTATAGGATAAATTGGCGTGAAATCTATGAAGGTGAAGATGTTTTCACCAAAGCATTGGGTACGGAGGAACATTGGAACAGTGTTAAGAAAGGGTGATTTGGTTTCCCCATTCTCTAATATTTCAAATTAGTAAACCAAAGTCCTCAATGAGCCAAGAATTGAAGGAGGCTCTAGTGAAAAAAAATGTTTGACATAGTAAAGTGTCAAGAGAAAGAACTCCACAGCAGAAAATCTCATCAGTTCAAATCATCTAATGTTGGAAGTGTTGCACTAAGTGCATCTGAAGAGGAAGATACTGAGAAGATGTCTAAAGAAGATTTGGAGGTAATTTATTTGTTTTGACTTTTAAATTTTAAAATCATAATGTACGTGTTTAACCATGCATGACATAAGTTCTTTTAAATTTGTTAAGGAGAAACACCATGCCACTTGGCTATAGTAACTGTAGATACACATTGTTGCAGTAGCCATAACATTGATGATGACGTGTCATGCTTAATTGTTAAAGTTCTGATTGACATTGTCATTAGAGAAGATTTGACTATACCAATTCTTGTGAAGGGTAAAATAGAGTTCTTAAAAACAAGCAATGGCAACTTCGTAAAAATATGGCCCTCGTGGTTGACAGAGAAAAAAGTATGTCCTATTTTCAAGTATATGAGTTTGGTATTTAATTATTTTTCCTACTTTGAATTTTTGTAACTTTGATTATGGTAGGACCATTCAAACAATTAAGAAGCTTCAGCCAGTTCTCCAAATATACTAATGCCAATGGTACCATCAAACTATTGAAAGGACATGCCATGCATAACATGAAACGATGTAGACATGATCCGTATCACTTTGACGAGCATGTATTGGAAGAGACAAATTTATTTAATTTAGGCTGCGATGATTTGACCCAATATTGCAATATGGTTGAAATAGGCTACTTGTGTATTTTGACATATATTGCGTAATGTATTAACTCGTCTAGATTCACTCATGTATACTTTGTTTCATGTTTAAATAATGACTTTTACTTTTTTTAGGTATCTTTGGGATGAATGTGGTGTGTGATTTACGAAGAAGTTTTTTATAATGGAGCAAGCAAGAATATCGCCACACGTGAAGTCTCAAGATATCCGATCAGAAATTTAGCGAATCAACTAGAATTGGCTAATTTAGACCAATTAGTCCTCATTCCATATAACACAGGGTAAGTAGATACAAAGTTCTTAAAGTTATCTTTAATTGCATTATACCACGTACTAAAATATTTAAAAAATTGTTGTTGATATTATAGTTATCATTGGATATTGATTATAATCAATCTATATAGAAAATTGTGTTTTATATTTGGACTCTCTTCGAAGTAAGCTTCAAAGGTTTTTCATCGAGTTATAAAATAATGTAAGTGTAATTGAACTTTCTTAGCTCTTAATTGAAGTATTTATGTTTAACTTATGTTTTCAAACTATTTAGTGGATTGAAAACATGGACAGCCAAGACGATATCTCAACACTATCGTATTCTTCTCCAAAAATTGAAAACTTGTAAAGGTAAATTTGGCATTCATTTTTTTTAACAATTTATGTTCATTCAAAACATAAGAATAATTGTTTTCAACTTCTTTATATGCAGCGCCCTCGTCAAGTGATTATGTAGGATGTGGGTACTATGTGCAAAAGTAATATACACGAAAATAGTGCATAATCCTACTACTCCCGTTACCTATAAGTCTGGTACGTAAAATTATTTATTTTTTATATAGTACTAGATTTAATTTAAATAAATGATGTAAACTTATGTTGAATTTATCTTTTTTTTTTTCCTCTTGTGTAGTTACATACAAAAGATGCATATAACCCAAGGAGAGATTGAACGTAATTCTGAACCCAATGGACAAGTTTGTTGGCCCAATTTAATGTAAGGATGTAATTCTTGTTTTTTTTTGTCCTCAATAGAATGTAAATGCTAGCTTTGAAATGAATGGTAAATTTATCTAACTATAATCTTTGTGAATGGAATTAGTACTAATTGATATTTTTTGAATGAGAAAGAAATGATGGCTTGTGTGTAAGTATTCTATGAAAGTCTGGTATTGTTTTTGCAAAGTTGGTGATAAGTGTATTTATTTCATATTTGATGAGTAATTGAATGGATTGTATATTGATTCTGTTTTTGAATAAAATCATAGGGGAAGACATGATTGTTTATTATTGGAAGATTTATGTTATAATATATTTTTATTGCGTTCATGGGTATTTGGTGTTAAGTATTCATGGGAATTAGGTACTAATTGATATTTTTGAAATAAGAGAATTGATGGCTTGGTGTAAGTATTCTATGAAAGTCTGGTATTGTTATGCAATATTGGTGATTAGGTGTGTTTAATTTCATATTTTTGATGAGTATATGTAATGGATTAGAATATTGATTCTTGTTTTGTGGATAAATTCATAGGTGGAAGACAAATATGATGGGCTGCCATGCAAATTTTTATATATACTTTTTAATATAAAACAATGATGGACATGTCCTGACCCAAACAGAAAGGTATAATGTCATTTTTATAACTTATTGACCAAAAAAAATAGATTCGACAACGGAATTAAAAAAAAGTTGAGCTTAATAAGGTTAAGAATTATTTTAAAAAATAACAACAGGCTTTAATTGTCGGTTGTAACGCAGACATTGAAGGCCTTGAATGTCGGTTGCAATGACATTAAAGACTGTGTTATTAAAGCCCTTTAATGTTGGTTTAAAAACCGACATTAAGGGCAATCGACATTAAAGGGCTTCAATAACGCTATCTTATATGTCGGTTTTAACCGACATTAAATCCTGAAATTTGTTTTAGTGATGCCTTAAGTGAAGATACTAAATAGGTCTGTAGTATAAGGATTAAGGTGGGAATACCTGATCCTGGTGAACAATACGGATACGACCCGTTTGTAGAGGTTTGCAAGTGTTGAAAACTGCTATTGATGGTAGATCCTGACCATTCATTGTGAGACATGCAAAGCGGGGTGTCCTATAACAAAGAGTTTGTATAAAGCCACCGGACACACGAGATGACTAGACTTTGTTATATAACGCCGTTGAATATTGAGGACTTTACATCTCGCCTAAACGACCATTAGATGACAATGACCTCAATCCTGAGTGTTTGGGAACTCCTGCCTTTGAGGCGGTTCTTTGATTAGTAGGGTAGAGAGTGCCAGATTGGCCAACTCAACATACCTACTTTTTGGGAGACTTGTCTGATCTGAGAGCGTGGAAACTCACTTACACAAATGGAATTCACTTCTTCTTGTAGAAGCAGAGATAAGTAGAGAGATACTCCCTTAAAGGGCTGATTCCGGGGCACTTGAACATAGTGGCCAAGACTCCTCTTGGGAAGAGAGGACTCATCATAGTTAGACTATGACTATAGTTCATTAGAGGAATTCAGTGGTACTTAAGAAGTTAGAATGTAACTACAGGGGCAAATGGTATATTGGCCGAGCTTACTTACAGAGCGATTGTAAAGGTTGATGCCACTATCTGATTGATGTTAAGATAGGACCACATAGTATATATTGTGATAAGAGAGTTCAACTGTTCAATTCTTTAGTGAAGTATCGGAGATTTGGATGGATGGTGGATCACGTTGAATTAAAAGATTTAGTTAGTTAAGGATCCAGTTCTTTGATGTTGATTGAAATGTTGAAAATTGACCAGAGGTAATTCGATTATAAATAATATTGATCGGTATGATGTATGAGATACATCTAGTGGAGGTTAATGTAAATGAATTTACATTTAGTATCCATGGAATAATAAAAAGAGCTATGGTTATATGTTACATGAGATGAAATATTAAAACTATAGGTTATAAATATGATATGGTAAGTTAGTTATCATTTTATATTTATAATAATAAATTAATTATTAGATAATTAACTCTTTTTCTCTAACAACAACAATTGAGTGGGAGAGTTATAGGTGGTTTCATGGTAACACGTGAGGTAAAAGAAAAAATGTTTTCCTAATTTTAGTAAGATTTTGTAAGTTTTTGCAAAAATTGTAAATTAGAGATTTTCCAATGTTGAAAAAAATACTCATGGGAAATTGGTCAAGTAAAGTTGGTTTACTAGGCGACAGCTTGGAAAAGGTAAAGATCGATCGTGTTAGTAAAACGACAAACACTTAGCTAAGCCGATGAGCTAAACGATCGCATAGCTTTTGCTAGACGATCGTATACTTTTCCTAAACGATTGAGTATAGACCTATACGATAGGTTCTGCCATCTCCTACTTGCCCACATTCATTACACAATTGTATTTCCTCCTACTTTTTACCTTAACAAAGTCCATACAGAGCCAAACCCCATCATTGGAGTTCCAAACAAAAAACACGAGTGAATTAAACCACAAAAGACTACGCCTCTGTGTGATGTTAATAAACTACAACCAACTCGACCACTAAACCATCAAAAAGGTTCCCAAAAAAGAGGTTTGTAGGAGGTCGTCGATCTGTATCGGGTGTTCAATATAACACGACCTAACACACAAAAAAAAAAGATCCGAAAGCATCACGACTGAGTTCGAGTTGCGCATGCGGGGAACTCACTACGCAGTGTATGCGGTCCGTA
>NW_024064147.1:0-1534 GCF_009727055.1 Benincasa hispida | reverse complement strand
TCTTTAAAAAAAAAAAATTAAAAAAATATTTTTTTTAAAAAAATAATTGTCACATGTCAAAATTTTATCGGACAATTCTTTGAAACTTACGAGTGCATAACACCTAAGATTTTTATTTTATTCATAGAAAACATACTAAAATGACATGATGCCTCCAACTTTAACCAAAACCGATTCAATGAGTTAAGAATGCTTCAATAGATCAAAAGAACTACATATCACTGCCAAAAACCAATTGACATAATAAAATAATAAGGAAAGAGAAAAAATCATGGTTTTTTTATTAGGATTTTTAGTAATTCAAATTGATAACTAATAATGTGTTCGGTTGATGATATGAAAAGAAAAAATTAGAACAAACAATTCGATGAAAACATATAGCATTTTCGTGTTTTTAATTTTTTTTTCGAATATATGCTTAGTAACCTATTAGAATGTGAATCTCAATTTTAAAATATTTTGAAAATATGCCTAATAGTATATTTTTAATCATAAAAACTTTTATAGCTATTGTCACCAACTAATATTATTTTAAATTTCAACCACAATCAACTTAGGAACATATTTTATGTTATTCATTTTGAATAGTTATTGTTTTATAATAATATATAATTTACCATAGATTATGAAATGCATATTTTTTTTAAAGAGAAGTTTATATCCATACAAAATATAATTATTAAAATTTACGTTTCTTTATAATGTAGTTTACATTTTACAATTTCAGATTCAAAATGACATTTTAAAAAATAGAAAAATAAGAAAAACTATTTACACAAATTACAAAATTTAATTTTCTTCTCTATTTGTGTCTATCATTATTTTTTTCTATTTTTTAAATAATTTGACATTTTTTTATCTATAAAAATTTTTCAAAAAAATCATAATATTATTTTAAGAAATTTCATTATTTAAATCACGTAATAAAAAAATAAACTTTAAAAACAAATATACCAAACTAGGCTAAAGAATATTGATTGTATCTATTTGATTAAGAAAATTTTAAAAATGTAAATCAGAATACAAATGACTAATCCTAAAATTTTGAATGCATGTGATAATTTTGACCAATAACCAATTATAATAGTTTTCCCGAAACAATCCCCACACATCCTCCCACAAATGAAAGAAAAAAATTAAAAAAATGGAGAAAAGAAAAAGACACGTGACAAGATTTTAGATATTGAACTTCCGACCTTGAGAGACAAAAGTCATGTCGATATCATTAAGACAAGCTTACATGGTCAAGAGAAATTAAAACCCTTAGCAGTAGTACAATTATACTATAAATGCTATCCAATGTTTTTTTTCCTTTAAATATAAGTTTAGAATAATAGTATTGAATGGAAGAAAAATAAATATTAATGCAACATAATTTCATTAAAAAGAAAAAAAAAAAAAAAAAAAAGAAAGGAAGGTTAAATGACATCATACATTAAAATTATACTATAAATGCTATCCAATGTTTTTTTTCCTTTAAATATAAGTTTAGAATAATAGTATTGAATGGAAGAAAAATAAATATTAATGCAAC
>NW_024064146.1:0-1334 GCF_009727055.1 Benincasa hispida | reverse complement strand
AACTTTCGTCCTCGAAAGTTCATTCTTGAAAAAGCTCCGGGTACTGGGTCCTCATCTCATTCTCTCACTCCTAAGTGGCCTCCTTGAACTGATGATTCTTCCACAGGACTTTCACAAGCGCAATCTCCCGGTGGCGCAATGTTTTTACCTCTCTGGCGAGGATCTCTATAGGCTTCTCCTCGTAGCTCAAGTTATCATTTAACTGTAAGGGCTCGTAGTCAACTACATGGGACGGGTCTTCACATACTTCCTTAGCATCGAAATATGGAAGAGATTATGAACTGAAGACAGTGTTGGGGGCAATGTCAAACGGTAAGCTATAGGGCCAACTCACTCTAAGACCTCAAAAGGTCCAATGAATCTCGGACTCAACTTCCCCTTCCTGACAAACCTCAAAATATCTTTCATAAGTGCCATCCTTAAGAACACTTTATCACCAATCTAAAATTCCAGGTCCTTACGTCTCACATTGGCATAGCTTTTCTGTCTGCTCTAAGCTGTTTGCATACGAGCTCTGATCTTTTGTATTGCCTCATTCGTGGTATGCACTAGCTCAGGACCTAGCAACTTCCTCTCACCAACCTCACCCCGACATACTGGAGACTTGCAACTCTTTCCATATAGGCCTCAAATGGCAATGTGCCAGTGGCAGTCTGATAGCTATTATTATATGCGAATTCCACTAAATGTAGGTGAGATTTCCAACTCCCTGAAAACTCTAGTGCACAAGTGCATAACATATCTTCGAATATTTGGTTCAGACATTCTATTTGACCATCAGTCTGTGGGTGAAAAATTGTACCAAAATCCAATCGAGTAGCCACTGCTAACTAGAGACTCTTCAAAAAACTAGATGCAACACGAGGGTCATCGTTTGACATAGCTAAAACTAATACCAAAAGAGGTGTAACAACCCCTTCCATAAATAACTATGAAACTTAAGATGTTGAAAATCAGCAACACTTCTACACGTCCGAGATGAGAACTGTGAAAACGGTCATGAAGTTAAGAAAGTCTTATATACTAAAAGCATCTATCTGAGCCTACCATGTCACAGGGAAAACTTCATATGTATAGTGGAGAAACTTGTCATGCTATATAATGCGTCATCTAAAGATATGTACCAGAACAAATTTGCTCAACTGAATACTGCTTCTACAGGATAAATGAGCATGCAGCAGAAGTTGATTTGATCAATTTTCACTCTAAGATGCTCAATTTAGAGGATTAAACATGCAATTAAAAAAGGAAAAACAAAGTTTGAAGAACACTTACCCTTGAAGCTCCAAATTCTCCTTCAATTCTTGATTAATTTCAGCCCCATTTGGTTGTAG
>NW_024064145.1:0-1251 GCF_009727055.1 Benincasa hispida | reverse complement strand
TTTATCACGCATGAGTAGCTAAATCTGTTGAATGGGTTGAGAAGCATTTAGCTAGCACAACTGGGGATCTTCATTCTATGTGATTATCTTGTATTATGTATGCTTCATTTGTCCATTAGAGATACTCGGGAGGGTAGTCTAAGGACAGGATCTAGGCTATGGAAAGTCAAGTTTGAATCTAGGCTCAGGAGAGTCAGATTAGAACACATAATTAAGAGATAGAAGCTTAGGAATAAGCATTGTTTGCTATTAACGCATCGCATGGATTCTAGAGATAGGATATGATTGTGTGCGGTCACCTTGCCTTTGTGCATCTTGCATCATCGTATAGGAAAAGAGTAGAGACTTAGGAATAAGCTCTATGGACACTTAGGAGCACCGCATTGGCATTGGAAATTGACTTGTTGTGCATGAGTGTAGCATTATCGCATAGTCTGACACATTCCCGAGTAACGCTAGCTAAAGTCCTTCTCAACCCGTTCATCCACATACTCAGTGCATCTATCACACAATCAAACTTTTCTCAAATTTGTCGCATTTGTTTATTTTTCATTATCGCAATCAAAAAAACCAAACAACTATTTGAGTTATCGATTACTGCAAGGTTTTCTAAAAAATTACCACTGCAACGTGTTTTCCTAAGTCCCTGAGTTCGACCCTGGACTTACCAGGAACACGGTGGGGTTTACACTTGGATTCCACTAAGAAAACTTGAGTTCTCAATGCAATTCTATCACCGCATTTCATTCATAATTTCATATCATAAAGTCACGCATCAAGTTTTTGGCGTCGTTGCCGGGGACTTCGGCAAAATAGTGTGATAATGGTAATTTTTCTTATTTCTTTGCAGACTTTCAATCTTTGGCGAATTACGACCCGAATATTGAGAGGATGTTCAGACGGAGATTAAGAGACCGTCAACAACAACAGTCAGATAATGAAGATATGGCGGAGTAGCCTGGAAACGGAGCACCAAACGAAAACAACGTCATGGCGAATCCAATCCTTCTAGCTAACGATCACAATAGACCCATTAGGGACTATGCATCACCAAACCTCTATGATTTCTCTCCAAGAATCATGAGGCCTGCCCTCAATGGAAGCAGATTCGAAATGAAACTGGTGATGCTGCAGATGATCCAGACTGTAGGACAATTCGGAGGATGGCGTGGTGAGGACTTGCACGCCCACCTCCATAGCTTTATAAAAATCTGCAATACTTTTGTGTTCCCGAACATCTCTGCCGAAGAA
>NW_024064144.1:0-1125 GCF_009727055.1 Benincasa hispida | reverse complement strand
AAGCTTGGGTGACCAATCCTTCCTGGAAGTATTGACTACCTTCTCCAAGATAGTTTTGATCTCTCGGTTAGAAATCTCTGCCTGCCCATTAGTCTACGGGTGATAAGGAGTCGCAACTCGATGGCTGACATTAAATTTAGTCAACAGGTTGGCAATTATGTGGTTGATAAAGTGAGAGCCCTCATCGCTGATTAACGCCCGTGGCATCGCACATCGAGCAAAAATATTCTTCTTAAGAAACTTTGCCACTATCGCTGCATCATTCTTGGCACATGCGATAGCCTCAACCCATTTTGATACATAATCAACTGTGACCAGGATATAGTGATGACCTTCTGATGGTGGAAACGGGCCCATGAAGTCAATTCACTAACATCAAATAATTCTACTTCTAAAATTGATGTCATTGGCATTTCATTTCTCTTTGACATATTCCCCGTTCTCTGACATTTGTCGCAATGCACAACGTGGGCTTGGGCATCCTTGAATAGTGTTGGCCAGAAATAGCCACAATGTAGAACCTTTGCGGCAGTCCGCTGCCCCCCAAAGTGTCCTGCGTAAGAGGACTCATGACACATCTCCAGAATGTGCTTGACTTCGTGCTCAGGAACGCATTCGACGTAATATATGATCAGGACCAAGTCGATATAGGAATGGGTCGTGCCAGAAATAAAATTTGACATCATGTCTTAGCTTCTTCTTCTGCTGGTAAGTATAGTCATTTGGTATTTGACCACAAACAATGAAATTCACGATGTCCACATACTAGGGAACATTAATGCCTACTGCCATCAGTAGCTCATCGGGGAATCTTTCTTTAATATCTTTTTCTTTACCTTGAACCTCACAATTCTCCAATTTGACAAATGATCCGTGACTTGGTTCTCACTGCCCTTCCGGTCTTTGATCTCTAGGTTAAACTCTTGCAGTAGTAACACCCACCGTATAAGCCTTGGTTTTGCATCCTTCTCTGTCATCAAATACTTGATTGCGGAGTGATCAGTATACACTACAACGTTTGTTCTGATTAAGTATTGTCGGAATTTTTCCAGTGCAAATACCACTGCGAGCATTTCCTTCTCTGTGGTTGTATAGTTCTCCTGTGCATCATTCAATATTTTACTC
>NW_024064143.1:0-3249 GCF_009727055.1 Benincasa hispida | reverse complement strand
AAAAAAAAAATCTTGCCATGTGATTTTTTCTTTAAATATAGTTCAAAAAAGAAGCCATAATTCCTAATTTACACAATTTCAATAAGAAAAATATTCCACAAGAAATTTACGCTCGAGATAAAAAGAGAAATTATTTCACGATAATGCACAAGAGTTTATATCCATTAGTGTGAAAAGAAACACGTCGAGTGAAAATACACACTCAAATTTTTTTTTTTTTTGTCCAAAGTAGATGTAGTTCATAGTTTTGTACTCAAATATTTCATGACGATAATGCACAAATGAATCAGATGATATAATATCTTACATGAAAATTCAACAATATATAATTTTCCCACTCCCACAAACTTTAATTACTTCCAAGTGCAGTGACAACACAAGTTATACTTTCAACCAAGTCAAATTCCAAATTTTTTATAACATTATCTTTATCCCACCAATGGGAATTGGGTGCTTGTCAAATTCTATCATACTTTTAATTTATATGAAGTCAATGAAAATATCGAGGTCCCAGTTTTATGAAAATATAAATGTCGATGAAATTTTTGAAAAATTTTATGAAAATTGATAGAGATTTATGGAAATTGTAATAATTAGTTAAAGAAACTTTGATTGTTGCTGAATGAGACTATAATTGACCATTTTTAATCATCATTTTTATAAAGTAAGGTTAGATTTAGATGTAATATTGTAAAATATCTGTGAAAATGTTGATGTGAGAGTAGAAATTTAAAAAGAAATGGAAAATAATTTAAAAAATAATATTAAATATTAGCAATTAATACAAAACTAAAGGACATAAAATATTTGCATATAAAATAATTGTAGATTATTTATTACAAATGAAATGGATATAAAAATAGAAAATCATATAGCAAGAAACTTACATAACATAATAAGGATATAAAAACAATAACATTAAATATAAGAGGAATACAAAAGCATAACATTAAATAAGAAAAAGAAAACTCTACAACTAGATAAAGCTCAAGATAAAATGATAGGAATATTAGAGAACTCATGTCAATTTATGTTTTAGGTGAAATGATGTGAAAATTCAATGGAAAAAATTTGAATGAAGTTAAAAATAAATATATTGTAGAAAATAACAAAGGTATTTTAGTGGGTTTTAGTAGGTTTTTGGAAAAATTAAAAGTCCAATGGCATTCTTGTAAGTTATGAACAGTGGTAATTTTGTAATTTCCCTTTCTTCTCCACTTAGGGCAGTATCGTGTGACTTTTTGCAAAATAGAAAAAATCGTAGTCGCTGAAACAAAATTGCGGTCGGTCAGGGGAGCAAGGCAGAGGCGCGACCGACTTGAAGAGCCGTGCCGACTGGAACACGAGTCTGAAGGCAGAGTTTGGTCCGGCGTGAGCGTGGGCGTGGGTTTCCGTCAGTGCGGGTTCGAGTGTGGCTGTCGTAGTCTGGTCTGGGAAGTTAGTCGATCTGAGTAGCAGGCAGTTCGGTTTCGCCATGGAGGCTGCTTCCGGCAGCGGTGAAAGATACGCGCGGGTCTGCGTGTGGTTCGTCGGTCAGAGGCGGGTAGCACACTGTTTGGGTTGTTTTAGACGACGTTGTGTGTGGATCTCTCGGTATAAGTGGATATTGAAATTACAATGGTGATTTCGTTGATTATTTTTCATTAATAAATTAATTCAAGCTGGTTCTCAAAGTGGATGTAGACCAAATTGGTCAAACCAGTATATATCTGGTGTTGTTTACTAATTTATTTCTGTTGATTGTTTGTGTTCTGTTTGGCTATCTAAGTTAGGTTCAGAAACTCTCACAAGTGGTATCCAGTTGATCCAAGGAGGGTTTATGGTAGTGTGCTGGTTTATTCATTCTTTGTTCAGGATATTTTGTTGCGTTTAATTTGAGAGATGGCTTCAATGTCTACATGAAGAAAGGTGACTTCGGATTATGGAGGAAAAAGATTATGGCTATTTTGGTACAACAAAAGGTAGCCAAAATTTTAGACGAAGATAACCTTCCACCAACAATAATTACAGAAGCTGAAAAAAGGATATGGATGAGATGGCCTATTTGACGATAATTCTGTATCTGTCCGATGGAGTGCTTAGGCTACTAAAGCGGAGTCGTGGGAAATTAGAAAGTCTTTATTTGACTAAGTCCTTGCAAAATAAATTATATCTAAAAGAGAAATTCTTTGAATATAAGATGGACTCAAGTAAAGGTTTAGAATATAACCTAGATGAATTTCAGAAGATTATAGTTCATCTCATTAACATCGGTGAGAAGATATCGGATGAAAATCAAGCAGTTATTTTTCTGAATTCTTTGCCTGAATCGTATGGAGAAGTTAAGGCAGCTATTAAATATGGACGGGATTCATTGTCCATGGATATAGTGTTGGATGCCTTGAGAACGAGAAACCTCGAGATTAAAAAGGAACGCAAGGATGGAGAGTTACTCATGGCCAGAGGCAGAAGTGAGAAAAAGAACGGAAAAGAAAAAGAGTCGAGATCCAGGTCGAAATCAAAGGGGAAAACCAAAAAGTGTTTCCTATGTCATAAAGGACACTTTAGAAAAAATTTCCCTTTGAATAAGAGCAAGGAAGAATCAAGTAGCAAGCATGCAGGGGATTCTAGTGCAGCAAATGTTACTGATGTGTATGATTCAGCGGAGGTTTTGATGGTGTCCAGCAAGGACACTGATTTGCCGAATTCCCCGGAAATGGCGCCAAAAAATTGATGCGTTATTTTATGAGGTGAAATATAGAATGAAATGTGGTGATGGAATTGTGTTGAGCACTCAAGTTTTCTCAGTGGGATTCAAGTGTAAACCCCACTGAGTTTCCTGGTAAGTCCAGGGTCGAACTCAGAGTCTTGGGAAAACGATATGCGGTGATAATTTTTCAAAAGACTTTGCGGTAACCGGTAACTCAAATAATTGTTGGTTTGTTGTTGCGGTAATAAAAATAAATAAATGCGGTGGATTTTTGAAAAGAGTTGATAAAACGGAAGATGCGATGAGTATGCGGTGAACGGGTTGAGAAGGGGGTTCGGCTAACACTTCCTAGGATGCGTTCATGTTATGCGATCATGCAACATACATACAATAGTAAACCATCTCTCGACGTGAATGCTACGGCTTCTAATGCTAGAACGCATGCGATATATACGATAAGTCTATAAGACCTACACATAAGCCTCTATTCTTATTTATGCGATGACAAAATAACACACACAAATAAGGCAACCACATAATATCATACCTATCTCTAGGGT
>NW_024064142.1:0-7070 GCF_009727055.1 Benincasa hispida | reverse complement strand
TTTTTCTCTTGCAGATAGCTGACGAGTCCTGGTTGCGGTGTTGGTTAAGTGTCTGCATAAGTCTAGAAATAGAATTAAATGAGATTGTTGTCGGGATAAGGTCTTTCATGTAAATATAACTTGATTTTTGTAAACTAGTTCCTAATTAAAGCATGTAATATTTTTCTGCTACTGTTATAAAGTAAGGTTATTAAAAGAACTAGTAGGTTAACCAGGTAGCATCAGTCAATATCATGCCTCACTCGGGCTCAGGAGTACGGGCTCAGGGCGGGGTATGACAGGTTCGAGGTGGCCTATAGTGTCATAGGAGTTTGCTTCAGATCTAGGGTCTTATTTAGGCAGTGGGGCCTAGGGTGGGGGGCAGGATTATTGAGTGGTCGGGTGCTGGGTGCTAATGTGTGGGAAAGTTTGCAACCTGAGTCCTAGGGTGTCTTTGGGAAGTCTTTTGTGGGTCTAGGGGTGGTATTCCATATCAATGTGTGGTTTAGCTGTGAGGGACATGTTGGGTACACGAGCATGGTTGAGGATGGTTAGGGTGTGGGTTGTCAGAGGGGGTGTCTTCTGTGTGGGGGAGGTGTGGAGTCATGGGAGGCATCTATTTTTTGAGTGTGGTTTTGGGAGACCATAGTGTTCCAAGGTGTATTGAATCAGGGTTTCGTCACATTGGGTGTGGCGGGTTGGGTATGTTCGAGTTAAGTTGGGTTGTTGCCGAGTGAGGTCAAGGTAAGGGGGTAAACGTAAGTGAGTTGTTCCATGTCTTCTTGTGTGCTTCCATCTACTACATTTGGGGAGGAGCGTAATCAGCGCTTCATGGGGGTAGACCGAGGACGGGTGTCTGCTCTGTTTCACCTTATGGTCTCTACGGTTTGTGCTCGTACTGTTTCATGACGGGTTTTGATCTTCTTGGTCTCTATTATAGTGCGTTTACGGGATGTTTTTCCTCTTTTTTTACTTGCCGATGTTCTTTGTTTTGCTGTTGCCCCAGGTTGTTTTGCTGTTGGCCCCAATTTGAAAGAAACTTGGCCCTTTGTTCTTTGTTTTGCTGTTGGCCCCAATTCTTTGCTTGTGATTTGTGGTTATGATGCCTTGATCCTAGGCTGTGGGATCCCTTTGGTTGTTATATAATAATATCATCTATTCTAAAATATATATATTTTTTTAATTCGGTCTAAAAAGGAATTTTTATGATCTATATGGAGAAAAGAAGGTGCCCAACTTATATTTTTTTAAAACAGAGAGATTTATTTGGGCACCTTCTTTAATTATGTTGTTTGTTATCTTTTACTTTTTACTAATTGATTTTTTTAATAACTAATTCTGTTTCTGGTTCCAAAGGATCATAAATTTTGAAGTCAAATGAGATGGAGTTCACACATTTTAGGAGAGCCAAAGTGTATCATCACTAATATTCATATACTTAGTGAGAGGCCAAGTTCTATTGAGGAAGGAGCCTCAATATCTAAAGGGAGCCAGATGATTAGACTTCTACGTGTTGTCACTATAATCACCAATGTTTTTGAGATAATTACAATGTTGTAAATGATTCACATATTTCATATTAGTGGAATTTATCTTTCTCGAGCACTGTGCCTCTCAGACGTAGGGGTTATATCCTCGAACTGGTCAAACTGTAGGTATTGCTCTCTTGATCTGTTGTTTATACATCTCTTGTTGTCTCTGATATTGCTGACATTTTTTTAATATCTGGTGTTCAATGATGACACACTATAAATGTCACTCCTAATAGCTTCCAAATTAGCTCTAAATCGTCTATAAGCTTAAAATACATGTAGTGCTTGAAATTCCTACAAAAATGTAGAATTTAAACTCATTAGTCATTCTAACTAGTGAGACTTGAGGCAACTAAGATAGCTATCATGGTGCCTTGCAATTGAAATGTGAAAAAGTAAGAAAAATATGTTTGAAAAATTAGTTTTAAATAAGTGTTTAGTTTTGTAAAGTGAAACTTTTAAGGTTAGAAATAGTATTTTCCTAACTAATAGAATAATAAAATTTTTAATTCCATCAATAATATTTATGAAAGGATAAAACTTGTGTATATATATATAGATTTGATATCTTAGTAGCTCATCCCATTAATCATGTTGAAATCAAGTAAAAAAAGCAATAAAAATTATGGATAATTAAGTGGCGTAACATTTTGTTTTTTAGTTCAATCAGTCTGATTTTTATTTATCATTATTTTGAATAAAATGATTTTCACTATTTAATAATTTTGAAATTTGGAGGATACATAAGAGCATAAAGCAGTTTAATTAATACGTACTTTTCTTTTTTCAGTAATTTGATATTACTGTTGCTCTTTTAGGACGTTCAAATTTACCCATTCAATTTGTTGTACTCAAAACGATAAATAATATCAAAGTGCCACAGGGAAGAAGTTTCAATTACGGCAGCTGAATCGATAGGTCAGTACTGTAAATTAAATTATTGTTCCCTTTTCTTTTTATAAAATAAAATTATTGTTCTGGACATTTAAACTACCGGAAAAAGAAAGAAAATTAAAGGACCATCAATTTTTGAAGGTGCAGTTGAAAAAGACCTTGGGTTAAGGAATCAACTTCTGTTCCATCTAGCATTTTAAACACTGAATAGATTAGTCAAGTCTCTCTTTAATCTTATAATTCTCAAAGTTATATAAGAATTTAAAAATGTCCATATCAATTAAACATGTCATAAGACCAAGAAATGAGTCATCTTTACTTTATAACACTGTTTAATGTATAAGACTGATTATTTATCTTAGATGACCTTAGGTAACGCCGATCTTAGTCTTGACCTAACTATGAACTATTGTTTATTCAGAGTTATCTTTAGATTTAACATAGTGTGAGAGTTGGTTCAACAACACCGGCTCAATAGGCCTCCCATTTCAGGGGTAAGACCGGGTAGATAGCTGGGGACATAAGAATAAAGACAGAATTTCACGCTACCTGATTTAGGGATAAGAGATAGGTTATTCTCTTTAAGTACTAAATCTTAGTCTTGAACAAGGGGCCCACCTCATCACTGGGCTGAGAGGGATCTGGTTTAAGGTGACTGGATCACAAACCAATTTATCATTAGGGATTAGTAGGAATTTAAGGAACATGACGTAATCTCGAGGGTAAAACAGATATTTGACCCAACCCTTATTATGAACAAACTGTGAAAGGGTCGACTTTACAAATTATGGTTACATCATGTTGAACATAATATATCTACAGTGAGGGGAGTGTAAACTATGAGCCTTAGTAGAGTGACCCATTAGTTAACGAATGAGAATTAATTTGGTGTAAAGAGTTTAAGCAAATTATCTCGGATCGTTAGAGCCCATGATCTGTAGGGTCCACGGAGGTCGCCTAACTAACTCGTAAATGGATTAGTTTTAACAGTAACGTGATAGTTAATTTGAAACGTTTCAAATTAAAAGTAAAGGGAATTAGTAATTATATGAGATATATTATGCGTTTAATTTGGAATTAAACGGAATTATTGGAGAATTAATTAATATTTAAATATGATTTAAATATTAAATTCGTAAAGGTGGAATTTGTGTAAATTAATTTAATATTTGATATTAAATTAATTAAAATTAATTAATTAGTTTAATTATTTATTTTATTATTAATTTTATTAGAAATTAATTTTGTAAAATTAATTATAATTTCAATTTTTGAAATCAAAATTGATTATGGAAATCAATTTGAAAATTGGAAAAAGTTTGGAAAAAAACAAAATGGAAAATTGGATTTTTCCATTAACACCTTCAAGCAGCTCACTAATTTGTCCACTTGAATCATGATTCACAAGCATGAGCTTCACCTCATGCAATCTTCTTCTTTGCATGAATGTCTACACAATAAATAGAGAAGATGGAAGTGGAAAATCGGGCATGCAATAGTTGATGAACTTGCTGAAGTTTTGTTGAAACTTGTGAGGTTGAAGAAGTGTTTGTTCAGTTGCATTAGTGAGCTCATTCTCCAAATTTCCTTCGTTTCAAAGCTTATTTGAGTCCACAACTCAATTAAGGCTCCAAGAGAATAGTAAGGGAAGACCTTGAGGTGGCTTCACAAGAAGAAATTGGAGAATATTTGCAACTGAATTCGAGTTTCAAGGGCTTTACAAAGGTATGACTTTAAAACCCTCTTATTTTGTATGAGCATACTTTATTTACAGCGAATTATTGAAATTAGAATATTTATTGATCCTTGTTGGCTTTCACTGCCTACTGATATACTTCTTCAGATGCATCTGCATCTAATCCATTGGTTAATTTAGATATTTGGGATAATTTGGACTCTTACCTAGAATCTCTAGGTGAGTTGGTTTAGCTCGAAAATCTAGGAATTAAACCTGATGAATCTATAGATCAAGTAATAATTTGGAGAATAACCGGAATAGCCTAAGCTGATGTTTTTAACCATGCGGGTTTTATCAGTTGCTTGCATCAACTTAAATAAATTCCCTCGCCCTTTGGTTATTTCGGGTTGTAACATTTCTAATTGTAAACATGTTGGTTTTCTTTGTGAATGTGACCCGTACTACACTACTAATTAAAGATAGGAACGAAATTATTTGATCAAGAGTTAGCAACAAACACATTGCTGATCATCCCTTTTAGAAATTTGATTAAGAATTTTGTACTCATTTTCAAAAATATGCAGAACTATACATATGAATTTAGGAGAATAATCTAAATTTTACTACGATAGAAAACTAAAAACAAAAATCATTTCCACACGTGTCCTAAAAACATATATTTTTTTCGTAGCGTTCAAATTTAACATGAATTTCGTAGAGATCTTTAATAATGTAGATAATAAAATTAAAATAAAATCCTATCAAAAATAAATGGATGTGTTATCAAATCGTCCCATAAATTATATTCAAATTAACGTGCTCGTTTTTAGTCTTTTTGGAGGACAACAAACTTTTTTTTTTCTTTTATAATATGTGGAGGGAAAAATCAAACTTTTCTGAATTCGAAATTCCATATTATAAATACTATGTCAAGTTGAATATACTTATTTAAACAAATATAGAAAACTAGCAATTTGATTAAGAAAAATAGTAAGCAATTTATAAATTTCGATTATTTGGAAATAGAATCCAATTGACTCGTAAATGCCAACTTAGGTCATCTCTTTGGACTATGGAAATCATGAACCCTTGAGTTTTAGGGATCAACTTTGCTCATTAAGAATAAATTTAAAACAACGGACAAAATGTCGGTCTGTATTTATCATCCTGTCCTGATTTCCGAAGGAGAAAAGGTCTTTTTATACTCTGATTTGTTTTTTCTCTCTCTCTTTGTTTTTTCTCTATTTTTAAACAATGTGTATGTAGTTTAAAGCTAATCTATATTTAGTTTGGAACAACTTTAAAGTGTTCACATAACCATATTCGAATTTTAATTTAATACGAGTCATTAACTTTCATTTACTGTATGCGATATAATCCAGTAGATTCTTACTATTATAAATTATTACTCAAAACATATGGACTTATAGGCACACGATTACAGATTTCGTGTATAAAAAAGATTTCAAACTTTAGAAATTCTATTAAAGATTAGCTAATTTCTTTTTATTTTTTTTTGAAAATATTAAAGACGAATTAGAAGATCAACAAATTGAAACCATGAAAAAGATAATATTAGACATTTTGAAAATAAAATCCTATCAACGTAAAATTAAAGTTAATCATACACTTATTAATACAATCGATAGTAACTGAGTTTAAATAGTTACCATTTATTATAACATCCATTCATTATTCAATGCAATATTTTGTAAAAATACAAAACTATCATATTTTTGTAATTACAGATTATTATTGTATTTTTTTGATTATCGCTAAATTTTAAAATACAAATAAATAAATAAAGGACTTTCAATTTTGAAAGTTGGAAACCAGTCGACTAAAGTTTAGGGATACAGAGACAAACTATGAACTTTACAAAGCTCAGTGAGTGGTAAAACAACTACAAGTCTTTTAGCAGGCATTAACACGAGGTTCCCACGAGAACCTCCACAATACCATGAAGCTTTCACAAATCCACCTATACACACGGTAGATGGTTAACATTTCATAACTAAAATATCAACCTATGTGTACATAGTTCTCCCTTTCATGGGCTCAGAAACTAGGCTCGTCGGCCCTCTGACCATCCCATTTCAAGGTTTTTCCGTCCCACAGGCTCAGGCACTAGACTCCTCAGTCCCCTGACCATCCTGTAAGAATTTATGTTGGGCTCAGGTTTTAAGTCCATAGACCCCTTGACCATCTCAACGTCATACACATTTTATAGCATAAACTACAACATATTAATTCACAATATGTTTAAAAGAACAAAGGAATAAACCATTCACAGTGATTTGTTGAGAACTTTCTTCGCAGTTCACCCGGTTTCCCTTGTTCTACTGTTGGACCCTATTTCAGATTTAACTTTAAGCTTATATTACTAACTCTTTCGGGCCTGATCTCAAGACAATCTCTTCTTCACAAATGTGTGAAAATGTCTGAACTATAATACCTTAAAGTTTCACCTTGAAATTCCTTGGCGAAAGTTCCGAGTCCCAAGTTTATTCCGCCTGACTATCTCCTCACTAGTACCTTGAATTTGACAACCTTAGAGTTAGAATTGTGTTAAGGCAGCCCTAATATTGAACCTACACTTAATTTAGAAACTTTTGGTTCAAGAATCACCTGATTTGCACGAGTAGTTTGGAAAAGCTTCTTGTTTAAAGTTAGCCTATGCGTCTGTCCGTACAACCCTGCTCCCTTTGGCACCTTTCCTTGCACTTCCGACCGAGCACTGCTTTTCCTTCTTCGAGTATCTCTTATTATTTCCTTTCTTTGTGTTTTTTAAGTACTTAACTGTTGTGTGGGTTGAAGTGAGACATTCTCCCCCTTTTATAGGCGTTCAACCCTTCTCCTTTGCCTGACACCTCTTCCCTTGAGCACATCCAAGTGTTTTCCTTAGCTTCTGCCACTCCCAGCCTCTTCCACCTCCTGCTTGAGCTGTCTCCCTCACACTTCAAACGTACCCCATCTCTCTCTTTTCC
>NW_024064141.1:0-1360 GCF_009727055.1 Benincasa hispida | reverse complement strand
TTTAGCGTTATTTTTAAATTAAAAAAATGAGTTAATTTATTTATAAATATAGCAAAATTTCACTATTTGTTAGTGACAGACCGTGATAGATATATCAATGTCCGTGATAAATATTTATCGTGGTCTATCACTAATAGAATTGAGATTTTACTATTTTTAACAGTTTTACCATTTAAAACAATTATCCATACATTTATTTAAATGTATTTATTATTGTAGCTAATTTAAAGGCTAGAAAGAAAAATTAAAGAGACAAATGCTTATCTTATAGCACAATGAAGTGCCCTAAAAGGTCTACAAGTGTTTTTTTTTTTTTTTTTTTCCGTCATAGGGTATCCTAAGGGACAGCCTAATCTCACTAGATTTTAATAGGATATAGATATTGAGGATTTGGGTAGTTGGGATGCTTTAAAAAATTGTAAAAGCTTAACTTAAAATTTTGACTTAGCATTTGTTTTAATCTCTAACTGTTAGATTTTTTTTTTTAATTAGTCTCCATTTTTTATTAAAAAAATCAATTCAATTTCTTATGTTTAAATTTTTTCAAAATATTCTATTTTTCTCTCTAATATTAAAATTGGTTGATGTTAAACTTACATAATAATTTTTTGAGGGTTAGCAAAATTTTAAAAGTAGATTATATGTCAAGGAGATATTTAAAATATTTATTTGTTAAGTATACTCTATCGAATTATTATTATTATTATTATTAAAAAGATATTGAATTTAGTATTAAGATCGTGTTTTTTAAATTAATTATCCAAATGACTCAATTTGAATTTTGTATTTTCGATTTCAATGTATTATTTATCTAATTGTTGAAGTTAATTTAATTAGACAAGTTAATTATTAAACAATAAAATTAGGTTTAAAATATTAAATTTAACTAACTTTCCAATAAAAGATGAGAACATGTATAAATTCTTAAAAATCTAAAAAAATCAAACAAAAAGAAAAAAAAAACATTTAGTTTGTATGTTAAATTCGTGTAACATGATGTTGAGAAGTCGACCTATAAAGAACATGTGAACTTACCAATTCAAATATTGACTACACAAATTTCTTCTATGTAATATAAATAGAGACAACACATATCCAAATTTTTTGACTTCATACTACACTTCTCAATCTCGTGAACCATCACCCCTATCCAAGAGAGAACAAACCTGAAAATAAAATGAAAATAATAATTATTATTATTTATTTTATTTTTTGAAATTAAATGAACAAAGAAAAAAAGAAAAAGAAAAGTTGAACTCAAACTATACAAGAAGACGACCAAAATGCCAAGTAGCAGAAGTGGATGTGGGCCCCACCAAAAACAATGCTGCCCGTACCGTACATGAAAGTCCCATATATA
>NW_024064140.1:0-1992 GCF_009727055.1 Benincasa hispida | reverse complement strand
AGATATGTTCTTTGAAATTTTCACCAGAACTCATCTCATGATAGAAAAGTCTAAGTATGCATGTCGTAGCTGTCGGATCATAATGTGTAAGGATCCGGTCGTTATAGGGTACATTATATTTTTGCTAAATAGATTGGCCTTTCTTGGGTAATGCCTTGATAACTAAATAATTTGTATGTTTTTAGCAATCTTCATAACGACTAGCACTACACTAAATTTGTTCAGTGTTGATAAATTGAACGATGAAAACTACACAAGTTGGAAAAACACTATAAACAATTAATTAAACAATTAATTAAATTTAATTTAATATTCAATTATTAAATCTAACGTTAATCTCTACCAATATGAATCCTTATTCATAGTCTTGATATTTAAATCTTATTTTAATATCTTCAATTCTCTCTTTATCATTCAATTCCAAATTGTTGGTATGTCATTAAATATATCACACATATTTAACAAATATTACTTAATTCAAATTCTCACACTTCGAATTCACTTGTTACATTGTTCTAAGGTTTAGTCCGATATGAGCTAGCGGAGGGTTCTCATGGACGTACATATCATAGGTTCCAACGATCCGAGATTAATCCAATTAACCAACATTCGTTAACTACCGAGTCACTCCACTAAAGCCCAGTAGTTACACTCCCCACATTGTAGATATATTTATGTCCACTCGATATAACCACAATAAGTCAACCCTTCACAAGTTGTTCGTAATAATAGTTGGGTCAAAAGCTATTTTACCCCTGAGATTACATCTTGCTTCTTAAGTTCCACTGATTCTCCAATGAACAATTAGTTTGTGATCCAATCTCTAAATGAGTCTCTCTCAAGCCAATGAGAGGGTGGGACCCCTTTTTCAAGACCTAAAGTCAGCACTTAAGGGAACAACGTCTCCATTATCCCTAAAAGTGGGTAGGAGTGAATTCCATCTTGCACCCTATGTCAATAGCTATCTACCCGGTTTTACCCCTGAAATGGGGCTTATTGGGTCGACGCTGTTGAGCTAACCCTCATCCATGCAATCTAAGGATAATTGCGAATAAACAATAGTTTATAGTTAGCTTAGGATTAAGATCAAGTTACCTAGGTCATCGCTTTGAAGTAGTTAGTCTTAGACAGTAAACAAAATTATAAAGTAAGAGTGACTTATTTCTTGGTTCAATCTTATACAAACTCTTTGCACAAGACACTCCCAATTGACCCAGTCGTTATTACGAACAACTTGTGAATGGTCGACTTACATATTATGGTAAAATCAAGTTGACACAAATATATCTACAGTGAGGAGAGTATAAATATCGAGCTATAGTGGTGTGATTTGATAGTTAACGAATACTGATTAATTTGAAGTGTTCAAATTGAATTTCAAAATTCAAATTAGAGTTTGAATTTGAATAAGTTCAAATTCAAATTAGGCTTTGTATAATTATATTTGATATAATTAAATGTTTAATTTATTGAAATTAAACAAAATTGGAGAGTTTATAATATTTAGATATTGATTTAAATTTTAATTACATGAATAGGATTCATGTTTAAAACTAGGTGTGTGATTAATTTAATATTTTGATACTAAACTGTTATTTAATTAATTAAATATGTTAAATTAATTAAAATCAAATTAATTTTCAATTTAAATTTAATTTGAAAAATTAAATTTTGATGTTATATACTTAATTAATTATGATATAATTAAATCAATTTTTTGTTAATTTTTGAATTAATTAAAATTTGAATTTAGAAATACAAAAAATTGGCAATTGGATTTGAGTGGGATCCTCCCACATTTTCACCAAATTCAGGTGTTCCTCCCATATACACACACAGATCCCATTTTCATACATGCAATTGAAGTGGCCTTGAAATGTCTCCTTCAGT
Organism: Benincasa hispida; assembly: GCF_009727055.1. NCBI lineage: Eukaryota > Viridiplantae > Streptophyta > Magnoliopsida > Cucurbitales > Cucurbitaceae > Benincasa > Benincasa hispida. The sequence continues at coordinate 102 of NW_024064140.1, read as the reverse complement.
GCCTGCATGAAAAGGTTGGATAAAACACTTCAATTTCTAAGGATCAAAAAGAGGAAAGTTGGAAGAACTAGAGGAAAAAAGTTCCAGCTGAGTTCTTCTCCT
>NW_024064139.1:0-2793 GCF_009727055.1 Benincasa hispida | reverse complement strand
ATAAATTATACAAATATCAACTATTAAGAAAAAGAAAGAAACAAATTAAAATAAAAAGATAACAAAAAGAGAAGAAAATCCATTGAAATTGGAGAAAATCCATTATATTATATTATTTTTATTAGTTAATGAAAACAAATGGTAATAGAAAATCATTTCTCATTCTCACGTCTTATATATTCAGATGAATTAAGGAGAGATACCATAAAATAATATTGCCGATAAAGTATATTAAAATATAGTATCTTTAAAATAATTTTAACATAGTCAATTTTTATATGAATATTTGCTTTTAAAACTTATGTCTTTAAATAAAACATGTTTGATGTGTGAAATGAAAATATATTTAATTGTTACATTACATGACACATTTTCTTTTATCGCTCTTAATGTTGGGTTAAATCCATTTTCTATTTCAATATTGTATGACACTATTATTTTTTTCCTTTTTAAGAACTCGTCAATAAAACATTTCCGAGAACTAAATTTTTTAAAATAATACATTATTTCAAATCCTTAAAATTTTCTACATTTTTTTCCAAAATCGACTCACAATTTGAAAATTAAAAAATTGTTTGTAAAGATTATTTGTTTTCCTTTTTAAATTTAACTTGAAATTCAATAATTTTTACAACATATTAAAATCATGTTTATGTTATGTGAAACATAATTCATGTAATATGAAAAAGTGGACTACACCTGATTACTTTATTATTGTTTCTTATTATTGTAACATAAATTTTACGGTTTGGGTACATTGGCATACAAACTGAATGTTATGGAATGTTTTTTTTTATATGCGTTTCAAGAGGGAGGATCTGAATCTATATTTGGGGAATATCTCGTAGGAAGAAATATTTTATTTTTCTTAAAGCAAAGAAATGAAAATTAATAATATATAATAATAATAATAATAATTGCTAATTTTAATTATTTTTAATTAAAAAAAAGGGATTTTTTTTTAAGAATTTTGAGGTTTAATAATGCCCATCTGAGAAACGTGAAGTGGGCACAATCAAATAAGCAATGGTGGCAGATTTTGGGCAAGTGGGACATTTACTTCTAAAGATAAATATTAAAATCAGATAATGATTGATTTGGATGATAAAATAAAATAAAGATTCTAAGAATATATTTCTTTAAATGGATGTTCTTGGTATAGAAAGATTGACTGAGACCACAACAATAATTATGTGCTATGAACCCTCTCTCCTAACTCTTTTCAACAAACCTATTATTTCCCAAAATACCCTCCTCTTATTTATTCATATTCACTATTAAGATGGTTAAAATTATTTTTATTCCTAAACTTTAGTTTTTATTTATAATAATTTAGACCGTTTGATAATTATTTCGTTTTTTTTAAATTAAGTCTATTTTTTCCATATTTATTATAATAATTTGTATCTTTTTTGAATTCTTTGTCAAATTCAAAAAACAAAAAAAATTTGTAAAAACTATGACTCTATTTGATAACCATTTGATTTTTTATTTTTGTTTTTGAAAATTATATCTATTTCATCTATATTTCTTACAACGATTTGCATCTTTTTTAATTACAATGGTTGAATTTTTAGTCAAATTTCAAAACTAAAATAATTTTTTGAAAGCTATTTTTTTTAGTTTTCAAAATTTTGCTTGATTTTTTAAACCACTGATAAAAAGTAGATAATGAGAGTGGAAATAGTGTCCATAGGCTTAATTTTTAGAAACAAAAACAAAAATAAAATGGTTACCAAATAGGACCTACTTTTTTTTTTTGTTCTTATTCTCAAATTTTGGCTTAGTTTTTTTAACCAAAAGTAGACAAAAATGAAGAAATTTAGAGGTGGAGGTCTATAGGTTTAATTTTTTAAAAACAAAAAGTAAAAAGTTAAATGGGTATCAAACGGAGGCTTAGTTTTTAAAATTTGACATGCAATAATTTAGTTTTTATATTTTGAAATTTGTACCATTTTAATCTCTATCGTGACTTCTTTATGCTTTATTAAAACTTTGATTCCCAATTAATTTATCAAAAAATCCATCTAATCCTAACAATATTTTAGATGATATGGACTAAATCGATGTTTTCCAAAATCAAGCTAAAGTTACTTTATTTTATGACTTATTTGGATTGACTTAAGAAAAAAAATATTTTTTAAAAAAATCGTTTTTATTTAAACTGTTTTGATAAAAATTGTTTGAAATACACCTTAAAAGCTATTTTGAGTGGTTGCGAAACATTTCATTTTTTTCTAAAATAATTTATTTTTTAAATTAAATATTTAAAAATGTATTTCAAACACACCATAAAAGAAACCACATTCTTTAACTTGTGAGAAAACATATAGATTGTCTTTGTTAAAATAAAAAAAGGGACCAAACTTTGTGAGAGTTCTTCAAAATGAGGAAAAATAATTTTTTTTTGTAAGTTGAGTAGGTTGAAATTTTTAACTAAATAATTTTTGTTTGTATAATAAAGAGCTATTTTTAAATATAGAAAAATGAACCAAAATATTTACAAATATAACAAAGTTTTACGGCGAGCGAGATTTTAACCTATGTCAATTATGATCATTTGATTTGAATGACCGATTGATGAATCGAACTCGACTGTCTATCTGTGATAGAACACAATAGACTACTATCTATGTCTATCATGACACAGATAGACACATATAGTAGTCTATTGCGATTTATCGTAGATAGACTAAGATATTTTGCGATTATTTGTAAATATTTTTAGCAATTCTTTTATTTAAAATAATTTTTCTATAATAAATGTGGAATATAGGATTTTGAAGCTCTAAC
>NW_024064138.1:42457-47762 GCF_009727055.1 Benincasa hispida | reverse complement strand
GGATAAAGTTGAGAACCAGTGTTTGGGTTAATTTGAAATGTTCAAATTGACAAGAGAAAGTTCGATTATATATGATATAATTTGACTGGTTAATTATATATGATATAATTGGCTAAATGTATGAGATACATTATTTTGGAGAAAATTAGATATAAATATGATTTATATCAAGTAGATGAGAAAATATTATAGTAGATATGTGATATCAAACTATAGGTTAAAAATATAATATGATTATATTTATTGATATTTTAATTGGTTAATTATATGATAATTAACCCAAAAATCATGTTTGGACGTGGGTTAGTAGGAATGAGTCGATTATTGTAACCGATGAATTAAAATGAATTTTTTTTCCAATTTTTGAATCGTTCAAAAGAAATCACAGGCGCCCTATGCGATAGTTCAGTAAAACCTATACGATCGTGTAGCTTCTCCTAAACAATAAGCATTATGCTATGCGATAGCATCTACCCCTACGACTTGGTTATATCATCTTCCCTTGCCTTGAATGCTTTTTAGAAGTGAAAATTGTCCCCATAAACCAACACGGGTTCTTTCAGCATGCTTTGTCCAGGAGTGAAGGTGCACCTTATTAGTATAGGTAGTAACTTTTAATTATTTTAAGTTTTTCTTAACCATACTTTCATTCATGTACCCCTTCTGAACTCGGGTCGTTACATACCCACCATATTCCGCTTGGTTTGTCCTCGAACCACATCTTACTGGGAGAGGTTCTGCTCTGATACCATCTGTAACGACTCAGGCCCAGGATTCGGACCAAGATTCGGAATCCGAATTCGACCGCTGATGGCCCCAACATTCCAAAATTGTCGCTGATGGCCCTAACATTCTAAAATTGTCCCCACAAACCAACATGGGTTCTTTCAGCATGCTTTGTCCTCACTCACATGCATCTTAAGGAAATTCCCAAGAGGTCACCCAACATTGGATTGCTCCAAGCTAAGCACACTTAACTTTAGAGTTCTTATGATTAAGCCACCGAAAAAAAAGGTGCACCTTGTTGGTCTAGGTAGTAACTTTTAATTCTTTTAAGCCTTTCTTAAACATACTTTCATGTCCTCGGGATCCCTTTCATTTGGATGTGATATCGTTTCATTCATGTATCCCTCATAAACTCGGGTTGTTACATCCTTCTTCCTCTACCAAATTCACCAAACACCACGCTTTGGGTTCTCGCTCAAAGAATACCCGGGGCTCTTTTTTGGTGGTGTCGTCCCCATGGCATTCGTGTTCGTGCTGCTATAGTCGACGCAGCTGCTGGGTGTTGGTAGATCGCGTGGAGGTTTCCGCTGCGGTGAGTTTCGAAGTTTCGAAGATTGTCTTCAACTGGTATGGAACTTTCTCCCTTGTTAGATCTTGTTCTTAGCATGCCGATAATTACTTTTTGTTTGCATAACTGTATGTTTTGGATGTATAATGTGTATTTCGGTCACGGTGAGATCAAAACGATCCAAATGCGCTCATGGCACTCTTTGGTAAGAGATTCTTCAGTTACAAGTATATAAAAGTTATGTATAGTAATGAACGGACATTGCATGGAGCATGACACATAGGTTACTTTATAAGTGTTATAAATACCTTGTTATGTGGACCTTGTTATATGGCAATGAGTTTTAGTTGTTTCTTTTTAAAGGTTAAAGAGAAATTAGAACTAAAATCAATAAGAAAGACATGCATGCTCAATTAGGTTTAATTCATGGTTTTAATATGTTTAAAACTTGAATGACATAGACCTAAGATCACGGTTCTAATATGATTAGCAACCCTTAGGCTTTGATCTTTTAATCAGTTTAATAAGATTAAATTGACTAATAAAAGGTTAAAGTGTAGCAAATCTATGTATAAGGGACTTTTTGTCCAAGGCGGTTCTGTCTAGGCTGGGGTATTTAAGGTGACGGAAACGAAACACTCCTACCTGGAAAAGTGAATTAGATATATTTGATGCATGCATGCAAGTTAAGGACAGTCCATTAAAGAGTTTAATGTGACTACTTGAACTTGTTTTATTTCAAAGAAAAAAGTTGTTTTTGAGCAGGCATAATAAATGACTTAGACTAAAATCAGTAGCTAGATTGTCTAGGTTATGAACCCCTAGGTAGAACATTCAGTGCGAGGTGTTTAGGGCATATGGTGCTTCATTTAAACCTTTCGAGTTTCTCCCAATAAGTCCACACCATGAGATCTACCCAAGACCTCGTGGCACCCTGGGAATGTCCCCATAAAGGATGTTGTTTGGGTAGGTCAATATCAAGATGGATGGAGAGAATATTCATAGTAAGTGAGAGTGGGAAGTGCGACAACATATCCCAAGTTCTCCCTCGTTGGATTGAATAAAGTTTCTGCGCATCGCCTTAAGGTACCCTGGGAGTGTCCCCCTATAGGATGGCAGTTTTGGCACAACCTTTAATCCTGTCTCTTATACACATCTAGATGTGTATAAGAGACAGGTTTTGTGCGTTGCTTTATTTGATCTCCTGTAAGAGGATAAGGTTACTTAGTCTTTTGTTCTAATCTGCTTCTTCCCTACGGTTGGCTCATCTGGATCACTTAACAGTTCTGAACCAAATAAATGGTGGTTGTTAGGTTCAGTTCCAAGAGTTGGTTCTGCCTAATGGTTGAGAATGTCCCATCCCAATAAAGGGGCATCTGATCACCCCACCGGTGACGTTTATCCTGCCTCGCTGGGGCATCATGAAGAAAAATTTTTTGGGTTAAAATATGGTTTAGCAAAGTCTTATAAAAGTTTTTTCATTTTTTAGCAATAGTTTTTAAAATGGCTACAGCCACAATTGCTTTGTTTAGTGTCGAAAAACTTATTGACGACAACTATTCTAGTTTGAAACATGTGATCACGAAGATACTCATCATTCAGGATCTTATGTTTGCCCTTACGGAGGTTTTTTCTCCTATTCTAGCTCCCAACACCGCTCGAAATGTTCGGGAGGCATACGAGCGATGGACACGAGAAAACGAGAAGGCCCGAGCCTATATCTTGGCCAGCCTGAGTGATGTGTTGGCCAAGAAGCATGAGCCCATGGTCTTAATGCGTAAAGTCATGGAGTCCCTATGGGGAATGTTCGTTCAACTGTCTGGATAGATCAAACACGAGGCTCTGATATAATAGAACTGGTTAATTATACATGATATGATTGACTAAATATATGAGATACATTATTTTGGAGGAAATTGGATATAAATATGATTTATATCAAGTAGAAGAGAAAACACTATGGTTGATATATGATATCAAACTATAGGTTATGAATATAATATGATTATATTTATTATTTTATTAATTGGCAGTTATGAGATAATTGCCCGACGTTTTCTCCGTATTCAAGCTATAGTGAGAAGTTAAATTCATTTTTCGTAACTGAAGAATAAAATGAAAATTGTTTTCATTTTTGCAGAGATATGCATAATTGCTCACGGTGTGATTGGATTCTATCGCTTAGTGATTGAAAGCATATACGATAAGCACACGTTTGCAAGACGACCGTACACCCGCACCCGCGCTTCTCTAAACGATTGCTTATCCTTTACCTAAATGATTGTTTAATGCCCGAGCCATACTAAACGATCGTATAGACGATCGTCTAGTTTTTCCTACACGATTGTGTACCTCGCCTAAATGATCAAGCACCCAGCCTATACGATAGTTCTTCCCTTCTCCCACTTGCTTGATCTATGTACACGATAGCCTTTCTTCTTCACCTCTACCAAATTCAAACAAACCTCACACTTTGGATTCTCACTCCGAAAATACTGAGGACTCCGAGTGCTGGTGTCATCCTCATTTCCTGGCGTTCGTGCGAAGCCGTTAGTGGTAGACAACCGAAGTGGTGTTGAATGAATGCTTTCTTGTCTAGCGAGAGAAAGAAGAGTTCGTTCGCGGAGAGATCGAGTCTTACCGAGAAGAAAGTCTTTAACTGGTATGTTTACTCACTCTCTTGTCATTTATCCTTTAGCATGCAAATTTAATGCATATCTGTATATGTGAATGTTGAAGAAACTCTTATATAAGAGTACGTATGAGCGGAAGCGGATCTTTCCAATTCATTATGACATAATTTCCACACATACATTCTAACATACAGATATGCATTGAAAACACTAATTACTAGCATGGTCAGGTCTTATGCAAACTCTTTGTATAGGACTCCCCCGTTCGCATGTTCCTTACATGAATGATCAGGATCAAACTATCTGTGACAAATCACAACACTTGTAACTATTTCACAAAGCGGGCCGCATCCATAGCGTTACCAGGATAAGGTTTCTCTCTTATATCCATATACTATAGACCATTTTGGTTATCACTTAAGACATGATCCACTTGTATGTCACCATACACATGCTTAAGTTATATAAGACAACCAAGGATTTATTTTATTAGTTTGTGGTAAAGAAAATAAAACATCCATATGAGCAAATTCAATAAGTGAAGTAAATATCATATATTATACATCACAAGCATTCGTACAAACTATTTACAAAATACAGAATACGGGACTTTAGGGCATCAACCCCAAAATCTCTCACTTTCCCTAAAGCGAAGTAGGGTATACAAAAACAAGTACAAAACACTAAAATAGGGCATAAAAGCCCAGTACAAAAAAATCTCCCACTTGCCCTAGTCCAGCCGCGGACGATCTCGTAGACCAATGCTCTGAAGGTGATGCTCAAACACTGTAGCCGTGAGAGTCTTCGTAAATGGATCAGCAACATTATGCTCTGAAGCGATCTTTGTGACGATCACTTCCCTTCAATATACTATCTCGCGAATCAGGTTATACTTCCACTCTATGTGTTTGTCGCGCTTATGACTCCTAGGCTCCTTGGAGTTTGCCATAGCACCACTATTGTCACAATAGAGGGTGATGGGTCTAGACATATTTGGAATAACTTCCAGTTCTATCAAGAACTTCCTAAACCAGACGACCGTTTTAGTAGCTTCACAAGCCGCTACGTGCTTCACCTCCATAGTGGAGTTAGCGATGCACCCCTGCTTAGTGCTTCGCCACATTATGACTCCTCCATTAAGAGTAAATACTGATCCTGAAGTGAACTTGCGAGAGTCCTTATCAGTCTGAAATTTAGAATCCGTGCATCCAATAAGGATCAAATCCCTAGATCCATACACGAGTATGTAGTCCCTCGTTCTCCGAAAATATTTGAGGATATTCTTCATTGCGGTCCAGCGACCCTGGCCTGGGATAGACTAGTACCTACTGACTATGCCCACAGCATAGCAAATTTCTAGCCTAGTGAAGAGCATCGC
>NW_024064138.1:0-42331 GCF_009727055.1 Benincasa hispida | reverse complement strand
TAGTGATGTTACGTGAGTTTCCAATGAAACTTCTGAAAACTTCAACCAAGAGTTGTTTGAAAGGACTTGCTTCAATCACAAGAGTTGGTTGATCGATAGATTCATTAATAGATACGGTTCCACCTCAAATAGTTGAGGAACCTCGACATCATGGGAGGTTGCGAACTCAGCCTCGTTCCCTATCTGGGTTTCACGAAAATCCTTGCATATGATAACAGATGCGACGTTTAAGTGATCCATTGTCTTATCATAAGCAATGTGAGATTAGATTCATGGTAATGAATCTGGTCATAAGCCATGGAATCTCGGAGATGGAGTCCGATGTAGACTTCAACCTTATGTATGAGAAGATCTTGTAGTAATAAGCCTGATGGGGTCAAGGATATAGGTTTGAATGGATCTACAAGCGCAGCACGAGGTGCTTGATGGGATGTGCAAAACCTTCAAAGCTCCACTTGTGGCAAAGGGTTATACCAATAGTAGAAGAGTTCGGACTATTGAGGAGACTTTTTTGCTTGGTTTATCATGTTATAAGTTTGATCTATCATCCTCTTGTCACTACACGTTTATTATAATTATAGATTGGCAATTGGATCGTGCAAGACGACATTTCTAAATGGGCAATCTTGAGGAGATCATTTTAACAATGGTGCAAGCCGAGGGATTCATAGCCCAAGCAAAAACAAAATTTTTGCAAACTGAATCGGTCCTATTTATGGCTGAAACAGGGTTAGATCTTGAAACATACAGTTGTTTACTGCGATCAGTCGTATGTGCTTTGACTTAGAAGTTGAATGAAATCCTGTGTTCTACAAGAGAGATTGTCAACACTTCAACAGTTTTCTTATCCTTGTATGTAGAGACGATATATCTAATCTCATTGGGAATGATGTAGGTCTATTGATTTACAGTAATTAACTTGGCAAATGTGACTCAATTCCAAATGAAAAGATTTAGGAGAGGCTTAAAGTTGGTTCTAGGGTATAACCAATCTTTTCGCAGAGATCAGTTGAAACAAGGTCTAGCCACTGTCTTAGACATTGTGTAACTATTGAAATGATGGCTCAAGTAACTCGATTGTCAGGGACTCTCCAATAAGAGTGGTCCGATCTACCATTCAGACATTGGGAGTCCATCTTTTGTCTAAGGATTATGTGTCCTCAGACATCTCAAGACACCTCAAGAGGTTGAGGAGAGGGAGAGTCCATATGCATCTGTTGTGGCAGTTGATGTATGCGGATGCCCATGTACCTTTGGGGTAGCCTACAAAGAGACATAACCTCGATCATGGTTCCAACTTCTTGAGATTTGCCTCAAGCACATGTGCAGGGAAACCCCAAATGCAGAAGTGACATAAACTAGCTTTACGCCTGTTCCACAACTCTAGAGATGTTCTCACAAAAATCTTGGAAGGAACATAGTTGAGTATGTATACCACAGTTTCCACTGCGATACCCTAAAATGAGTCTGGTAAGGAAGCGTAACTCATCGTCGAACGAACCATGTCCAACAAGGTTCTATTTCTCCTCTCTACTACACCATTCTGCTGAGGTGTACCCGACGTTGAGAGTTAGGAAACGATTCCATGTTCTATCAAATAGTCTGCATGCCGAGTCTAAAAACTCCATCTCGATCCGATCGAAGTGTTTTAATCCATTTATCCAATGCATTTTCAACTTCAACCTTGAACTCTTTGAACTTTTCAAAGGATTCAGACTTCCATTGCATCAGATAAACATACCCATATCTAGAGTAATCATCAGTAAAACTGATAAAATACTCATAGCCACTTCGGGCTTGCACATTCATAGGACCAGAAAGGTCAGAATGGATTAACTCAAGAGGCTTTTTGGCTTGATAACCTTTTCCAGTAAATGGTCTTTTAGTCATCTTACCCTCAAGGAAAGATTCACACACTGGTAAAGAATTTTTTTCTCACTTAAAAGTCCATTCTTCACCAATTCTTTACCAATCTCTCAATCCTATTGAGATTGATGTGCCCTAATCGAAGGTGCCAAAGTTGGGCATTTTCTTTTGGAGAAATTCGTTGATGTTTAGATTGAGTTAGACAGTTTTAAAAAACTTTATGTTATAGAGGGAACTTAAGGCTAACAGTCTTAGCACATACAAGTTACTTTCCAAATTAGTTGTTGAAATTTCAACACCATCTTTATGAATAAACATTTTATCCATATTAAAAGAAAGCGTATATTTACATTGTAACAGACACTTTACAGAAATAAGGTTCCACTTAAGTTCAAGAACTACATACACATCTTTTAAAACTAGAATTCTATTATGTAAAGATAACTGGATGCCTCCCATTGTCATAGCTGAGACGACGTGCCCGGTGTCTATTCGTATCGTTATCTCACCAGCCTCCAGTTGTTGCCAGGATCTAATCCCCTGAAAAGAAGAACAATAATGATTAATAGCGTCCGAATCAATTATCCAGGCAGAATCATCATTCTCCACTAAACATGTTTCTAGTACAAGTAAATCATATTTACCTTTATCTGCCTTGGCCTTAGCCTTGGCGGCCTTCCTTTCCTTCATCCAGCGAGGATAATTCCTCTTCCAGTGTCCATCTGGATTGCAGTGGAAACATTTTTCCTTTTCAACCGGTGACGGACACCTCCTTGGGGCGACAGGTGGTGGGTTAGCAGCCGCTTTCCCTTTTCCCTTACCACCCTACTTCTTCTTCCCCTTTGCAGAGTTAGAAGTAGAAGGTGTAGACATCGTACCTGAGGTCGGACCTAGATGTAACGTCCTAGAGGATGAAGCAACATTTGCCTCAGTCCGTTTTCTCTCCTTACTTTTCAATACATATTGGTGTGTCTGCAACTCGTTAAGGAGAGTTGTAAGGGTGTATTTCACTTTGTTAAGAATCACATTGATAAGAAAGTACAGGAAGCTCTTCGACAAAGAATGTAGGATTATGCTAATCTGACTGCCCTCATCGATAGTAGACTCATTCATCTCTGCCACATTGAAGTGGACCATCACATTAAGCACATGTTCACGAATAAAGGTGTAAGATGTATTTAAGAGCCTCGTGCTTGAGCTGTTCAGACTGTTGTCCAAACATCCCCCACACGTACTCCATGATCTCACGCGCTGAGACCATGGGCTCATGCTTTTTGGCCAACATGTCATTAAGACTGGCCAAGATATAGGTCGGGCTTTCTCGTTTGCCCGTGTCCATCGCTTGCACGCCTTCCGAACATTTCGAGCAGCGTTAGAAGCTGGAATAGGAGGACAAACCTCCGTAAGGGCAAACATAAGATCCTTGATGATTAGTATCGTCGTGTTCGTATGTTTCCATATCGAAAAGTTGTCACTAGTAAGTCTTTCGGTGCTAAGCAAAGCTATAGTGGTTGTAGCCATTTTAAAACTTGTTGCTGAAAAACGAACAAACTTTTATAAGATTGTGCTAAACCACATTTTAACCAATTATTTTTAGCAAAACAGTTTCCAAGTACCCTAAGTATTTAAGACTTCTATTTTGCAATGATGCCCTAGCAAGGCAAGACAAACGTCACCAATGGGGTGATTGGATGCCCTTTCACTGGGATGAGATATTCTCAACCATTAGGCAGAACCAACTCTTGGAACCGATCCTAACAGCCATCATTTATTTGCTCCAGAACTGTAATCCTTAAAAATTTCGCATAAGTGTGGCCCCTATAGGGGGACAATCCCAGGGTGCCTCGAGGCGATGCGCAAAAAATTTATTCAATCCAACAAAGGAGACCATGGGATATGTTGTCGCACTTCCCACTCCCACTTACTATGAACATTCTCTCTATCTACCTTGATATTGACCTACCCAAACACCATTCTTTAGGGGGACACTCCCAAGGTGCCAGAGGCCGAGGGTAGATCTCATGGTGTGGACTATAAGGGAGAAACGTGAAAGGTTTAAATGAAGCATCATATGCCCAAAGTACCTCCCACTGAATGTTCTACCTAGGGGTTCATTAGCCTAGAAAATCCGACTATTGATTTTAGTCTAAGTCATCTTTTTAAGTCTGCTCATAAACAACTTTTGTTTATGAAATAAACAAGTTCAAGTAGTCATATTTAAACACTTTAATGGATTGTCCTTAACTTGCATGCATGTATCAAATCTATGTAATTAACCTTTGCAGGTAGGTTACCAAGTAGGGGTGTTACGTTTCCGTCAACTTAAATACCCCAGCCTAGACAAAACCCGTCTTAGACAAAAAGTCCCTTATAAATATATTTGCTACACTTTAACCTTTTATTAGTCAATTTAATCATATTAAATTGATTAAAAGATTAAAGACTAAGGGTTGCTAATCATATTAGAACCGTGATCTTAGGTCTATGTCATCTAAGTTTTAAACATTTTAAAACCATGAATTAAACCTAAATGAGCATGCATGTCTTTCTTATTGCTTTTAGTTCTAATTTCTCTTTAACTTTTAAAAAGAAACAATTAAAACTCAGTGCCACATACAAGGTATTTATAATGCTTATAAAGTAACCTATGTGTCATACTCCATGCAATGTCCGGTCATTACGATACATAACTTTTATATACTTGTAACAACCCAGCAAACATGCTCTCCATACATCCTTATACTATAACAATTATAATATAAAGATGATGCATGTTAATGCTTTTTATACATGCATAAATATAACTCTTATATATATGATGTATGAGCATGCTCTTACGTAATTTAAATCATGCTTCCCTAAATCATAACATTTATAATAAAGAGATAATGCATGACCAATGCATAACCTAAGGTGGGATTTTTCTATATGTGCATACCATATGACATATAAATAAACATACATCTCATGTATTAAACCAAAGATTAATGGACCGGGATGAACCAACACAATATCGGAATGAAAAAAATCTATCTATTACATTTTTCCATCGAGCAAACCAATTCACAGGCGAACCGGGTCTTGAACCGCCGTGCAAAGTTCCATCGTTTAGTAAATCCCTCCAGGTAAACGATCATTTATCGCACACTAGACGATAGCACGAAAAGCTAAACGATCGCTTAGACGAAAACGAGAGTGTGAAGCCTGATCGTCTAGACGACCGCTTAACATGTCTCTTATACACATCTAGATGTGTATAAGAGACAGCTTAACATGTGAAAAGGTAAACGATTTACCGTGCGATTACTCCACGGTCGTATAGTCAGTAACTAATCGATGAGGCTTGCGGAGCTATAAAATCATCTAGTGCGTGCGCGTGTTAAACGACACCCGAGCATCCGATACTCAGCGATCGTCTACCCCATCGCCTACACGACCCGACCAAAGTTTGGTCGTCTTCTTCCTCGAAGAACATCAACCCTTACTCCAAACTTCTTCATAAACGTCAGTATGTTTACTCGTTCTCTTGTCATTTATGCTTTAGCATGCCGGTAATTTAGTTATTTAATAAATATCTGTATGTGTGAATGTTGAAAGAACTCTTATACAAGAGTACCTATGAGCGGAAGTGGATCTTTCCAATTCATTGTGATAGAATTTCACACATACATTCTAACATACAGATATGCATTGAAAACACTAATTAGTGGCATACTTTAAAAGATAAAATACAAGAGACTAAGAGACTTACCAGTTGAAGACTTTCTTCATAAAACTCGGTCTCACTGTGGATGAACTCCTCTTGCTCTTTCTCATCTAACAAGCAATCGCCCAGTGAGACCACGATCGTCTACACGAATAGCAGCGCATGAATAACAAGAAATGGGGACAACACTACTACTCGGAGCCCTTGATATTCTCGGAGTGAGAATCCAAAGGGTGGACTTTGATGGAACTTTTAGAGGGGAGGAGGAAAGGTTATCGTGTACTACGAATAAGCAAGTGGGAGAAAGGGAAGACTATTGTATAGTCGGGTGCTTGATCGTTTAGAGTGGGGTACATGATCGTGTAGTAATTGCTAAGAGATCGTCTATTACAAGGTAAGTGATCATTTAGTTACGCTCAGGCACTAAGCAATCATTTAGTAAAGGTAAGCAATCGTTTAAGAAATCGCAGACGATCGTTTAGGAAATTGCAGGTGTGCGATCATTTAGTAGGCGGGCGCTATTATATAGGCTCTCAACACTAAGCGATACAAGACTTATCACACTGTGAGTGATTATGCATATCTCTCGCAAAATGAAAACAATTTTCATTTTATTCTTTAGTTACTAGAACTGAAGTGAACTTCCCACTATCGTACGAATTCGGAGAAAACTTCGGCTAATTATCTCATAACCATCCAATTAATAAAATAATGAATATAATCATATTATATTCTTAATCTATAGTTTGATATCATATATCAACTATAGTGTTTCCTCCCCTACTTGATATAAATCATATTTATATCTAATTTCCACTAAAATAATGTATCTCATACATTTAGTCAATCATATCATATATAATTAACCAGTTCAATTATATCATATATAATCGAATTCCCACTTGTCAATTTGAACATTTCAAACTGACCCAAAAATTGATCCTCAACTTTTATCCAAGTTACCAAGGGAACCTTATGGACTTATGGCTCGATGCTCCAACGGTACGTGAATAGCTGACTAAACTCTTTAGTCACAAGATCCACCATCCGTTAACTGCCAGACATTCCACTAAAGACCGACAGCTGAACTCTTCTTATCACAGATATATTTTTTTATTCATCGGATATAACCAATCATGAGTACGATAATCCTTCATAAATGCTCATAAGTATAGCTAGGCCAATTTACTGTTTTGCCCCTGTAGTTACATCTCACCCCTTAAGTACCACTGATCACTCTAATGAACAATACAACATAGTCCAACTATGTGTGAACACCTCCCGGGCCATGACAAGGTGTATGGTGCCACATCGTTCAAGCCCTAGAATCAGCTCTTAAGGGAGTTATCTATCTATTTACCCCCTGCTTCGGGAAAAAAGTGAATTCCATCTGGTGTTGCTGAGTTCCTAGCTCCCAAATCAGACGAATCCCTAAAGTGGTAGGTTTGAGTTGGCGGCCTGACCACTCGCACCCATGCAAATCAAAGGATCGCCCTCAATGGCAGAAGTTCTCAACTCACTCAGGATTGAGGTCATGTTACCTATGGTCATCCTAGTGAAGTGAAGTCTCTATTATGAATGGTGTTATATAACGAGACATTAACACTTCATGGTCAGATCTTATACAAACTCTTTGTATAGGATGCCCCCATTCGCATGTCCCCTACACGAATGATCTGAATCAGACCATCTATGACAAGTCATAACACTTGTAATTATTCCACAAAACGGGCCACATTCGTAGCATTACATGGATAAGGTTTCCCTCCTATATCCATATACTATTGACCATTTTGGTTATCACTTAAAACATGATCCACTTATATGTCACCACATACATGCTTAAGTTACATAAAGACAATCAGGGATTTTAGTTTATTGGTTTGTGGTAAAGCAAATAAAACATTCATATAAGTAAAATCAAGAAGTGAAGTAAATATCATATATTATATATCACAAGCGTTTGTACAAAGTGTTTACAAACTACAGGACGCCAGACTTTAGAGTATCAACTCCAACAATGTATATGTGAAAATTATGTCACAATAAATTGAAAAGATTCGCTTCTGTTCATAGGTACTCTTGTATAAGAGTTCCTTTACTGATATATCAAAAAGTGTGGGTTTGTTAAAAGGGAAAATTTTGAATTTTGAATAAAGGAAATTTAAATTTGAGAATTTTGTCATATGGACAATTTTTCATATGTTGAAGGTATGCCCCTAATTATACATTTTGAGTTTGTCACCCATTGCAAATTCCATTTTTTAAAGCTTTTTTAAGAGTTTAAGAGCATTTATAAAACCTTTGAAGGTTCAAAAGTATTTTGTGAAACAAAGTACAAAGTTCAAGTGTTAATTTAAGACATTCTGGGGTAAAAATCTTTAAAAAATACAATTATTCAAATATTCCCCGATATCTTCAAAAAGTTTCTTACAAAACAAACATGGTTATCTAAAAATGTCAACATCTATAATTCTTGATATCCATAATTTTAGATATTTAAATATTTCAGTTATCTACATTCCTAAAAAATAAAATGGCCCCAAAAGGTATTAATTGATCCTTAAAAAATACTTAAAAAAAATTTTCCAAACAAAAGTATCTTTTTTAAAGGACTTCTTGCATATGTGGAAAAATAAGTTTAAAAAATTAGGTCCATAGCCTAGACTTATTATTTTTACAAAAATAGCAAAATCTAAGCTCAATTCACGTGATATGCTTGATACTTTTGATACATTATTGATATATACTTGATACACTACTGATATATACTAGATATACTTGATACCCTTGATACACTTCATATACTACTAGTATATTCCTGATACACTTGATATACTATTGATACACAGTTGAAAATGACTATTATTTAAGTGGTTTAAAATGTTTCATAAAAATATTTTTTTTGAAAAACATTTTTTCACTAGTTATTCAAAGCATGCTCAAATTGTCAAAATTAATATACTAAACCGAGTTTTAGTGATCTTTAAGTTGAATCTCCTTGATCTATTGTACATTTGTACTTAAAAATGAAAGAAACAACATCATTTGAAAAGTTTTGGATGGGATTTTCTAGATTCCCATATATAGATACTTAGTAATATTGTAGTTTTTATTTTTTAGTAAGATATTCAAATTCATATTTAAAGTAATATTTATTTTATAAAAAATCTTAAATTATATACACTATTTTTTTTTTGAGAAAAATAAATAAAACAACAAACTATATTAATTAAAAAAATAAAATTAATAAAAACATATATATTATATAAGTTCAAATTATATGAAATTAGTTATAAATTAATGAATAGTTGTAAGGGCATTCTTAGAACATTATGTTATCTACATCTATAATTCTTAATGTCTATAATTTCGGACAATTAAATATTTTGGTTATCCACATTCCTAAAAAACAAATGCCCTAAAGGTATTAATTAATCCTTAAAAAAACTACCAACAAAAGTTTTATTTTTTTTATTATTTTATTTTTTTTAAAAAAGGGCTTTTTGCAGATTTTGCAAAAAGAAGTTTAAAAAATTAGGACAATTGCCTAGATTTATTATTTTTGCAAAAATAGAAAAAACCAAGCTCAACCCATGATGGTAGTTATTATATTATAAAATTATAATATAATAACTCGTATATTTATAAAATTAGATAAATTCTCCTAGTTATTGTCATACTTCAATATAAGTAAAATCCATGATGGTAGAGATAATTAATCTGGATTTCATATTCATTATCCTCAAAAATAGATAATTTATTATAACAAAGGAAAATGAAAGGGTAGCTAGAAATTCCTCAAAACGCAAGAGTAGTACATGAAATTGGATGTCGTTTTGAGGTTTGAGAAGGATTATTTAATACATTTATTGAGGCTTCATTTTGAGAATAGGATTTCTTTCAAAGAAATTTGTAGGTCGAAGTTCGAAGCCTCCAGTGAGAGTGGGCATTATTGGAAATTCATCTTGACTTGGATGATGGTGGAACCCTATTGTGTGCCACAACACAATATCCTTGTTGTTGATGTCCCTATTCCTGTCCTCCCCAAATTATTATACACACTACTTGGTTATATTATTTTTCAAAATTAATTAATTAATTAATTAATAATAATAATAATAATAATTGAAGTCGATACGATACCGTTGTGTTAAAAATGTAAGGGTCTTGTCACCATGTCCACGATCGACGTACATGCCACCAGCCCATTTTTCAGATTGATTATAAGGTGTAACCCATATATCATAATCACAAAGTGATCCTCGAATTTGTGGATAATCATCCTCTGAAAGCAAAGGAATAGCCATCGGTCCCGGAATTAAACGATACCTAATAAAAATTTAAAAACATATATATAAACAATCATCAACTTGGATTTCATTGGATATCATTTTATTTTTTGTAATGTGTAAATATTAAGTTTATAAAAGCAAAAATGTTATCTTGTAATACTTATAAAAGTTTGAGGGTCCAATTTATACAATCAAAAGTTCAACAGTGTAATTGCAACTATCACCACATTTGAGTCATAGTTTTTGCAACTTGTCGAAAAGTAAAACTTTTTTAATCTTTACTTTTTGAATTCTTTCTCTCATTTGTCAAAAGTTTAAAGCAGTCGTATAGAATTTACCAACATAAAATTTTTTCCTTTGGTAAAAATACAATACTACTATAACTCTACAAATGAAATAGTTAGGAAACAAAATAAAATTTTGGATTCAGTGGTGATTTAACTTACCCGACTTTGTTCCCCACTGCAGTTTTCTTATTTGGGTTCACAATGTGCAACTCCATTGGTTCGGTCAGTTGGAGTCTAGCATCGAGCTCCTTCTCTATCTCTTCCTTCACCACCGACCAGTAGCTCTTCCTCGGCGTCGAGCCGTCGGTTTTAAAACTCTTCAATTTAGTTTTAACAAAGGAATTTTCCTGGCCGTCGATGTCCAGATCTAGATAATATGTTATGAAATGGTCGTGGTTTATGCCAATTGTGTTTGGGGCTACTAGTAGGCCATAGATTTCCTCATTTACCTCGCTTTCGTGCTTGTACGGTGTCGTTTTTCCTTCCATGATTCCTGTTAAACTCACCTGTGAAAGAAGAAACCCAGAAAAAAAAAAATGTAAAGTAGCTTATAGCTGGAAATAGCATTTATAAACAATGATTGAAATATCCATTGATATGTCTTTAAATCGAAGGGTCCAACATTGATATCTTCAATATCTGTTGATATAAATGTTTTATCGATATATCCATCAATATATCTGGAAAATTAAAATATCTCCAATGATGTCAATATCAATATTTTAGTTTTTATTTGTAATATTAATTTTCAAGAAACAAATAGTTATTGAAATTTCAAGAGACACAACGGATCTTTCATGTGAACTGATTGAGAAGCCTAAAATTTTAGAAACAAAAAGTAGTTGTAATGTATTAGTATTACCGAAAGTTTGATGGTGCCACATTTTTTGAGCTCCCAATCCAATATGTAATCATAGTTCCCAATCACCGTTATTGTCCTTATCACCAAGCTCACCTCCCGCCTCACTTCTCTTATCTGAAATTCAAATTATATTTATTTACACAATATTTTCATATATCAAATTAAATATTCCTAAAAAAGAAAAATCAAATTAAACACCTTTTAAAATGTTCTTTCTTTTTTTTTTTATTAAAATTTAAAAATAAAAATTACCAATTCTCCAGGAATTACACTCTCAGTGTGGCGCCAAGCAATGTCTCCGGCATATTTCTCAAACATACAATACGCATTCTCCAACTTCACCGGCTTTCCATCTTGGCCGCCATGGAAGGCGTCGAAGAACACGGCATTAGGAGGACAGTCGTGGAAGGGCTTGAGCGCCACCGCTGACGACCCCATCCCAAATTCTCCAGCGTCCATAAACGTTCGGTAATACCACTCCACTGTCGGATCTTGGTACGGTACGAATAGCTCTGAGATGTGGCCTCGGTATAGAACTTGTCGTTTTTTCTGTTGGTCGATGTCGTATATAGACGCCGTTGATATTATGACTCCCACTCGCATGTCGAAGCTTAGGTGAAAATTCCAATTCGCCCAACTGTTAAGAAATCAATGTTTTAAATTGGTTAAATCATCGATGGATTCAAATGCTTATGCGATCTTAGTAAATTTAATTTTATAAATACTTAAATACTCTCTACATTTTTTTTATTTCACCAACCATGTGGGGTAAAGATTAAAAACTCTTGGTCAATAGTATATACTTAAATAAATTGAGTTATGTTTTAGGTTTGTTATTCTCTGTACTTATGAACTGAAACCATGTTAATCATCTATCAACTAAAAAATTTAAGTTACTGGATAATGGTAAATTTAACTATATCAATGGAGACTATAATTTGTTTTTAGATTGGCAATTATGATGTATTCATATGCCTTTGAACTATTTCAAAACCCTTAATTTTATCTCTCCATATCTTGTTGAACTAAAACTAAAATGATGTTATTGTTCTGAGGATATTTTATTTAGAAAAAAAAAATCCAAGATTTTTCCCTTATGCATTATTATTGAACTTAAAAGATAAATAATTTAGGATATGTTTGGTAGGATGCCTTCAAATAGAAATTTTAAAATATGGGATTCAATGAAAATAGAGTTGTATTTTATATTTTCAAATAAATGTTTAGTACAATTAAAAAATTGGAATCTAATATAAATCATTATTTAAAATGTGTTTGATATTATATTTATAAATCATAAAACTAGTTATAGTTACTTGATACTAAAATATTATTACATTATTTATGATCATTTTTTATGTTTAAAAAAATTATATAATTATTATTTTGTAATAGTATACAATTTAAAATACATAACTTAATGTCTATTTTAATTTCTAAAGAACATGTATTGAGTTTATAACATGACATAATGTATTTCTATATGTTATTATCTTTATTTAATATAATTCTGCATTTAAAGATAGTTTGAAAGTATGAAACAAAATGTTTTTGCCAACCAGACAAACTTAATGTTTCACCTTACCATGGTTGAACTCAAAATAGTGATAATAAAAAAAACATAAAGACTAAATATAAAAAATGTCTTTGAACTTTGAACTTTGAACTTTGTGTTAAAAATATATTTGAACCTTCAAAAGTTTCAAAAAAATACCTTTAAACTTTCAAAAGGATTTTTTTTTTAAAAATACCTTTATTGTTAATTTTAGATGGTCACCGTTAATATTTTGTTTCAAAATACCTCTGAAGTTCAAAAAGTTTCAAAAATACCCTTCAATTTTTTTTAAAAAAAAAAGTTCAAAATAACCTTATTGTTTATATGTGAACAAAAACCATTAATATTTCATTGGAAAGATAATTGTAAAATTTCAAAAAATAAAAAATAAAAAATGTTCCTATTGTTAGTATGGTGCACAATTTGAAGTTTTCTTAAGTTCGAAAAGAACTATTTCTAAATAAATTATATAGATATCCTCATTTATTTTTTAATATAGATATTCTCTTTGATGTTTTCAATTCTTACACAATTTTCTAAGTAACCAAAACTCTAAGTGAAAACATTAAAAACCCCACTGAATCTCACAAATTTTCAAAATCAAAATCTCCCCTTAAAATATATACCAAAACGACAAATAATTAAATAAAAGAAATATATATTTGGATATTAAACACAATACTCAACTATTATATATTATTTTTGTTAAAATATTTAAATCCTAAAATACCTTGGTGCTTCCATTATTTCATTTCTTCTTGTTTAGTCCACACACCTTAATTGTGGACATTTTATTTTTTTAATTATTACTTTTTTTAAAATAAAAAATGTCAAATAATTAAAAAAAAAAGTAAGAGAATATTGAAGAAAATAGGCAAGAAAAATGATGGAAAATAGAGAAGTATAACAGTATTAACGATTTTTCATATACTAACCATTAAGGATATCTTTAGCTTTTTTTTTTTTTTTTTTTAGTTTAAGGGTATTTTTTCAAACTTTGAAAGTTCAGTCGTATTTTTATATAAAATACGAACTGTTTTCATCTAACAGTGCGGTTATTTTTTAATCCATGTTTAGAATTTAAGGTTATTTTTAAAATGTCTGAAAGTTAAATGATATTTTTGATATAAAGTATAAATATTTTTGAGATTTTTCTATTGATAAGAATTTCCCAAAAATATATCGGTTTCAAGTCTGTACCTTGTACATCAGTGGTAAATAAGTGGCCTTGGGAAAAGATATAGTGTTAGGCTTTTTGTTTCTACTACAATAATAGAAAACTAATGACAAAAACAATAATGGAAAAAAACAAAAATGGAAAAGATGTTTTTTCAAAGTTCAAACACACCTTTAAATGTTACTAAATAAAAGTCTATTTTTCTCCTTAAAAAAATTACCTGACAGTGTGTCCTCCAACCACAAAGCTAGGACCAAGCGGCTGATGAACATCAATCCGGTTAGTCGCCGCCACGAACGGCGGCCGCATAGTAGAAGCTTGGTACTCCGTTCCCTCACTCTTAGGCATAACAGAAACTTGAAGGTCTTGAAATTCCGTCAACACCATATCATCAAGATCCACCGTCGTTTCAACACCCTCAATTGGCCTCAACCAAACATTCACCGTTGATTCCTTATAGAAAAACAACACCTTCACAACCCTTTTCGTCTCACTTTGGGCCTGTCCGTACCACCCAATTGTAAAAACAGACCCCACAACATCCGAAAAATTCAACCCTCTTTTCTCAATTGACTTGATCAAAGGTGGGTGTTTGAGCGATAACTCAATCGCTTCTGACTGTTCTTCTAGGGTTAGTGTTGGAAAACCCGTACCTTGGTACACATGCTCCGATATTATTGAGCCTTTGCCATTGGCTAGGCTCACGACAAACTCGTGAGTTTGCTTGTTTGCTCGTACGACGACAAAAGCTTGACGTGGCGGAGGTGGGGAACGTGGATTCGCGAGCCATGAGAGGACAGCGGGTTTGTTTGGCTCGTCGACGCCGACGTAGTGAAAAGTGAGGGCACGGTTGATGTTGTTGAATTTGGATTTTATTGTGGAGGTGACGGTTTGAATCTCAAGTGGAGATAGAGGGTTGAAAGGATGAGAAGAGATGGAAGGAATGGATGTGAAGATAAAGAAGAAGAGAATAGGGACTTTAAGAATCGAGAGAGCCATGAGAATAAAATTCATAACGTATTATCTTGAGGTTTTTGGCATGTGTTGGGGTAGGTTATTTAAAGGCCATTCAAATGAACCTACACCTATCAATTGTGCAGTTGTGATAACATCCATTAAAAATCTATGATTTGGCAAAATTTTTCTTTTTGTAAAATTGATTTTTTCCTACTATGTACAGAATGGGGAATGTATGTATTTAGGTGTACCTTAAATTGCACATCATCGTTATTTTTCAAGATGAATTATTATATTATTTGATGGTTGTAACTGTGTCACATATCTTTAAATGAGATGGTGATACACATGGCTTAAAATGTTTATAACAATTTTATGATAAAATTTAAATTTTGATTGATTAAGTTTAATTGATGAAATATTGTCATTCATATGAAAATTGTTGGTTGTGATAGAAATTTTCTTAAACATATAATTTTTAATGGAAAGATAACATTTTTTTAATGAATAATGCTTATGATAAAGTTTAAATTTGAAAGATTTGACACAAATAAAAGTAAAGAATGGGAAGAAAAAAATTATAGAAATAGATGGATAAATAAAATTTAAATATATATGATGTAACTAAACAAATATCTTACTAATCTTGAAAAGGACAAAAAAATACAAAGATATAAAATTTTAACGTGTTTGATAGAAAGGTCCTTTTTTATGTACAAATACAATTTTTTTATACATTTTGAGAAAATTGGACAGTTGGTCTATTTTAGAGGCCCCAAATAAAGAATACCCCACTTTTTTAAAAATAATGTTAACGGACTTTCGGTTGATGTCATGGATGAGTAAAGTTGTGGATTTGTCCTTCCTTCAGATTTTTTTTTCTTTTTTCTTTTTTCTTTTTTTCTCTTTCCTTCTTCTTCTTCTTCAACCAACTTCGATAAAACCACGTACCAATTTCGACAAGTCCACAGGAGCAGCTCTAGGTGTGAGTGTGAAGAGTAGCTCCAACCAACTTCTATGAAACCAAAGTTCGAAGCGAGAGCGAGAGCAGGAGAACGAGACAACGAGACAACAAGACAATGGGACAACAAGAGAGAGAGGAGAGCGTTCTGTGAGTGAGAAAACGAAGAGATAGAAGAAAGGGAGAGCAAAAGAGCGACATGAGCTTTTTCGTATGGGCGAGTTCATTTTGGTACTCTCACTCGAATTTGACATTAACAAAACCAAAAAATCTCATTTTGAAAAAGAAGGAAAATTTTCATTGTCCCCTAAAATTTGGTTCATCCATAAAAAAACCCTTTTACATTTTAGGTTAAAATATCATTATGGTCCCCATACTACGAAGTTTTTTGAATTTTAGTCTCTATACTTTTAGTTATCCAATTTTAGTCATCTTACTTTTAACAAATCTTAAATTTAGTCTCTCAAAGTTAATTTTTAAAAAATTAAGTAAATAATAATTATGATTTTCATGTAAGAAATTAAAATATATGAATATGTTTTCAAAATTTGTAGTAAAAATATTATAGATAACAACTTTTTTAAAAAATCAGCAATAAATTAGCATTTAGGACTAAATTCAATATTTATTGAAAATATAAAAGCTAAAAATTAGATAATTGAAAGTTCAGAAGTTAAAATTAAATAAATTTAGAAGTGTATGGATGAAAATGATTTTTTAACATATATTTTAATTATGAACAGATGTCATTGTACTTGACTTTTTGTCTCTCTCCTACCTAACAATTCCTCTTGGATTCTCTTGTCTTCCTAAGAAGAAAAAATGTGTTCAGAAGAGAGGGTACAAATAATTAAAGTTGGGGCATAAAAGAAATTTACTTAAAAATGAAGGGTAAAATAGAGAATTAAAAACTCTCCTGTTATAACGTTTTAGTATATTTTAGATTTGTAGCTTCTTTTTTCAATGATCTTTCCTACATTTACATTTCTTCTCGAGAAGCAAAAATCTTCCAAACAGAGCTGATTCCTAATCTCAATTTGTTTTCCTTTTTAGTATAAATATATTCAATTATATTACCTCAGTTCTTATACTGTAAAGTTAAAAGTGGACATATCCTGAGATATAAATGTTTAATGATGGAGAAATCTGTAGTTTGAAACTCTCTACTCCTATTATACTGAAAAAAATCTTATACTATAAAAGAATGATATAACATAGAGGCTAATATATTTTAAAATTTTAAGCTCATATTTTTTTAACTAAAAGATGGAAAAGTTTCAAGTACTGCATTAGTATGAGAAAGTTTTCTTGCTACCTAAATTTATTACTATAAAATAAGTATTTAATAATTATATGAGGCTCATGAAATAAAATAATATATTATCTAATGACATTTTAGATACTGAATGGAAGAAGTATATAATAACGTAGCACTAAAAGTTTTTTCCCTAAAAGATCTAGGAACTACTAAAAATTGGTAAGTTCTCTACCAACAAAATGAGCAATGATATTGACAAGTGTTCTGATCCAAGAGGTTAGGAGAGCAACATCAAATCGAAAAACCGAAAATCCAAATCAATCCAAACCAATCCAATGGTTTGATTTGGTTTTTTAATATAAAATTGGATATCTTGGTGTGTATTTGGAGAAAACTAAAAACTATTGGTTCAGATCGGTTCTTTATTAGGAAAAATCAATCAAAATCGAACGAACCAATGATATATATATATACTGATCTTCATTAGGCATCTTTAGTATTTTAATTATTATGGTGCACATATATTTGTTGTTAAGGAAAATACCGAGTATTATGAAACGTGTATATTTTTTATTTAGAAAAGTGCCAATGATAAACAAAAATGTCAAAAAAAAAATAGGTCCAATTTTAAATTTTAAATTAGCATAAAAGGATAAATTCAAACTCAAAATAGAAATAAAAATAAAAATTTGGATAAAAAATAAAATGTGATAAATCGATAATCAAACCAATAATAACTTGATCCAAATAAATTCAATTTATTGGTTATGTTCTTTGTTGGACATTGGTTTGGATCCATTCTTTATAAAACTAATTGGTTGAGTTTGGTTCTTGGTTAGCCCCAAAACCGATAAAGTCGAACCAACTATCACCCCTACAAGAGGTCGAAGATTCAATCCCTCACCCTCACTATTGTTATATTAAAAACAAAATGGAAGTTCTCAATATTCTTAAATTCAAATGAAAGTGAATGTTATTTTGTGCTTATTGAGATCATTGTTTACACTTCTCTATAATTTTTAGAATGATAAATTATTACTTTATTCCTCAAACTTTAAGTTTTGTATATGTCTCAAAGATTTTTAAACTTTAAAACGTGATTAGTAAATTTTATACATGTTCCAAACTTTTAAAAACTAAACACAAAATTGAAATTTTAGAATTTTTTTTGACACAAAATTAAAAAACCTAACAACCAACACTTTTGAAAATTTGAGACTAAATAGATATCTAAAAAAGTTTAGCACTAAATTTATAATAAAATGTTTTGAAAAAGTTTCTTTATTTGAGAAGAATAATAATTTATCCCATAAAATGTATTGAGAAGTGGAAAAAAATAAACATAAAAAGATGGATGCAGTTTAGTCAAAACAAATTATAAAGTTTCAAAAAAGTTTGTAAGTCATCTTTTTAATTCTCAAAATAATTTAAAACTGCTTAAGTGCAACTTTCACTCTCCAACCAAACCTAAATACTACCTAAAAAGTGTCTAAATGACACTTTCACTCTCAAACGAACATAAAAAGATCTAAAAAGTTTTCAAGAGACAATTTGACTTTCAAAATAGCCCAAATAGTTCATAAGAGTCAATTTGATTATCAAAACAAACTATAAAGTTTAACAAAGTTTATAAGTCCTCTTTTAATTCTGAAAACAACCTAAAAATGTATAAGTGCAACTTTCACTCTCCAACCGAACTTTAATCCTACTTAAAAAGTATCTAAGTGACAATTTCACTCTCAAACTAAATAAAAAGACCTAAAAAGTTTCCAAGCACTACAATAAATAATGGATACAATGGCTAATGAAAAAGGCTATGAAAGGTTCTTTATAGTCTTATTTTTAAGGCTTTTATATTATATATATAGCTTTAATCTTATGTTATAACAAACAACATTGAAATTATGTCCATTTACATTACAAACACTTGTTTTAAGTTAAATAGACATGAAATAATTCACAATGTATGCATTAAATACAATGACTTCCTTTCATTATTGAAATTTAGTAATCAATTTACATTAGAAACTAAAAAAATATCCAATAATACAAAAATATATCAAATGTATTTTTCAACCATACAAGGTTCACAAAATACAAAATTCATCAAGTTTTGAGGATTATAGCATCATGGAATTGAGCTTCCATCTTTGATCTTCATCTACCTACATAAAAAGTAAATTAGCATCAGATTGGTTCCAAAAATCACAATTGAATGTCAAAACTATATAAAAAAGTACATAATTGTTATTTTGACTCTCAAAACAACCTAAAAATTGTAGTTCATTAATAATCGACAAATTTATGTAAACACAATTATTAAACTTTAAATTACCTCTAAATTCATGAACATGTCATTCATTTTAGCTATTCTCATTGTAACAAATATATATAAGTATTGGTCAAGAAGGATAAGTTGACATTAAACTTCATAGATCATTGAAATAATAAATGTCATTAATTAGGCAATAATAATACAAGCACCGGTCATAAACTCTAAACATATGAAAATAGTAGTAAAATAGAAACAAAGGCACAATGAATAAATATGTTAAAAAAAATTCAGAATAATATGTAAAATATGGAGATGTTTTACAAATCTAATAATATATTAAAATCAACAATAGAGTAAAGTGTAACTTGTTTACTCCTTAAGAAAAAAGCAAAAAATAAGCATGACAAACATGCTAAAATAATACTTTCTTATCTGCGGTTCATTGACAAAAAGATTACAATCTTGTCTATAGTCACGAACCTATAAATAATACTCATGGTAAAAACATAGCAATAAACGTGTCACACCCCACTCCGAACCCGCCTCTTGAGCCCGAGGAGAAGTGTGAAGGACCATAGATACCACCCTTTTATGATACGTACTACCCATCTGAACCTCTTTACTCTCAGTAAACTTAAGTCAAGGAGATAAACAACAATTGATTGAGTAGGCCCATTTTATTACAACAGTATAACATTTATACAATTCCAAGACTTAACTACAAAGTTTACATCAACTACTTTAGAACCCCCAAAGTGTAACTTTGGCTTGTGGCAGACCTTGACTTTAGTAACATCCTGAAACTCCTCACCTTTCGCTACATGGGAAGAAAAACATGAAAGAACAGAATGAGCTTCACAAAGCTCAGTGAGTGGTAAGCAACTTCTAGAGTCTATTTCAACTCGTAATAACAAGCATATCACAAATACGAGGTTAATACTCAAACCTCAGCTTTGAATGAGTCTGGTCTCAACTTCTATCTACACGCACGATAGATAATTAAATTGATAACTACTTAGAATGAGTCTATTCTCTACCTACACTCACGGTAGATAGTTAACTGTTACTAATCATGAACGCTTACTTTGATGCGTTCCCTTCGTTCCTTATGTCTCTTATGTGCTTATAGCTCCCCACTCATAGGTTCAGAAGCTAGGCCTGTCAACCCTCTAACCATCTCATACGAGGTTCCTCCCATAGGCTCAGGAACTAGACCTCTTGGTCCCTTGACCATCCCGTGAGGTTCCATTTTCGAGCTCAAGAACTAGGTCTATTAACCCTTTGACCATCCCGATCACATATTCCCATTCTCATACTAATTTATTCATTCATAACATCAGCATAAAAAATTTATCTAAAATATATTCTTAATACTTAAAGGAATTTACCACTCACTTTGGTAAGGTAGGAATCTTCCTTTCTAGAAGTTCCTTGATCACCTCGGGTTCCTTTTTGAACCCTAAGATCCAGATTCAACTTAAAGCTCAGATTCTTCATAGTTCTAAGCCATATCTCGAGATACTTCCTTATACAAACATGCTCTAAAATGTCTCAGAAAACTTACCTTAAAATTTTAGCTCAGAACTTCTCATGGTTTGACCAAAATCCTCTAAACATCAAGACTGGCTCAAGCTTACCCGACAGCTCGACCCTTCTGCCTTTTCCTCATTCTCCAGCCTGATTCCTTGAAGCTTCTTCTCTGGCAACCCTACCTTGAAAACTAGACTCTCAAATCTTTCAGGTGGATTTGGAATCACTCCAATGCTGGGAGAAATCCTCGTCCCAAATTGATGCTACTTCCAGACTTCACTGTCCGACAGCTTCTCCTCCTCTTGGAACTTCATGACCAACACATGATCTTACTCCCAACACATGGTCTCCTCCAAAATCACCTTCTAACACTCTTCCTTTTGCTCTTTGAAGAGAATTTGGCTTGTGATTTGAAGAGACAATTTATGGTGGTATTTATAGGATAAAGGAAATTATCCTTATCATCTTTACTAAGTCTCAACGCAAGATACCTCCTACTTTGGAGTGTTTGCACCATGTTTTGTCATCACCTACTCCCTTTGACATTTACCTACTCTCATGCCACACACCTACTTGAGTTATCTTCCTCATGCATAAGACTTCCTTTGCATGAAACTTATTCGTCCAGCTCCTACTAACTCAAGTCTCACCATCTCTCGGTATAATCATTTGTTTGGGTGAGCTCATCAACCTTGCGTAACGCAAGCCTCAACACAGCTCCATCATCTAGTTCTTGCATCTATCACTTATCTCCAATGTCCCATCGTGTAATTCAATCGTTTAGTAAACGATCTCGTGCATAGCCCATCGCTTAGCTACCACGCCTATCGTTTAGCTCCATCGTTTAGCATCGACGCCTTACCGTCTAACGATACGTTCATCACATAATGTCCATCACCCAACATTTGCGTCTATCGTATAACGCCCATCGCTTAGTATTCTGCTCATCGTGTAGCACCATCGTGTAGTCTATCACCCTGCGCCTACACATCGTCTACCATCTATGCTCATCGTCTAACGCCCACTCAATGCTTAGCGCTATCGTCTAGTGCTATCGTCCAACTTCCACTGATCATATAGTGTCTTTTCCTATCGTATCGCCCGATTGTCTAGCACTACACTTCTCATCGTTTAACGCCGCAGGCATCTTCACGATCGTCTAGCGCGCATCTTCAAGTGCGGCTTCGCTTGGAAGAAAAAAAAGAAAGTTAAAAAAAAATAAAACGAAACAGCAAAGATCAAAAGAAAGAAAAAAAAAAGAAAAAGAAAAGAAAGAAAGAAAAAGAGAAAACAAAAAGGAAGAAAAATTGAAAGGAAAAAAAAAGGAAAAAATGGTGAAAAAAAAAAGAAGAAAGAAAGAAAAGATTAAAAAAAAAAAAATTGGAAGAAGAAGAGAGAAAGGAGAGAAAGGAAAGGGTAGAAGAAGAGGAGGGGATAAGGATAATGAAGGGGTTTAGGGTCCTATTTATAGAGATTCCTAAGTTCGGCAACAAATTAAGAAATCCAATTCAAATAAAGATTTGATTTAAAATATTAGATTTTTATTAGAGTTCCTAATTTATTCTATCCTAATCTCAAAATAAATTAAAAAAATATCCTATTTAATTTAATTTTATTAGATTTTGTCCTCAAATTTATCAAGATTTGGACATATTCTAAATTTTATTCAAAATCAAATTAAATTGGGAATAAAATTTGATTTTTTTTCTTAAATTAAAAAGAGGTCATAATCCAAATTTCATACTAAATTCAAATTTATAAGTTTTTATCTCCTAACCAAATTAAATTGAAGATAAAACTTAAAATTTTTCCTTAAATTAAAATTTGGCCATATTTTATATTTTATTCAAAATCAAATGGTTCAATTTGAGATTAAACTGTATATAAAATCTCAAATTAAAATTTGGACATATTTGAAATTTTATCTCAAATCTAAATCATCCAAATTCACACGTTTTTATCCTCAAGTCAAATTAAATTAAGGATAAAATCCCAAATTAAAGTAAAATTCAAATTTGGGCATCTTCCAAATTTTATATCAAACTCATTTAAATTTAGGTTCTTATCCCCATTTCCAAATCAAATTGTGGGAAAAATCTAAAATTTAACCCAAATTAAAATTTGTCCATATTCATTATTCCAAATTCAAGTTGTTCAAACTTGTTTTTATCTCCAATCTAAATAAATTGTGGATAGAAAAAGCAATCTCAATTGATCTTTTATTAAAATTTGGACATATCCCAAATTTTATCTCAAATCCAAATCAAATTGGAGTAAAATCTCTAATTAAAATTTGGCCATATTGCAAATTTTATCCCAAATTTGAGTTAAACTTATGAACTAAATTCATAGTTTAACTAATACACTAATTGAGGTCAAATTCAAGAACAGATATATTTGGATTTTGATTCCAACTTTATATTTTTTTTAGATTCATCTACCCATATATGTGCATAAATCTCGAAAAGGATGAAGAAATTTTGGACCAATCACAAATTGCCACGTCATTTACTAAATTATGACCAAATTCGAAATCATCAAATTTGGGACCAATTAGGAGTGGACATGTGTCTCGAAATTAAGTTGAAGATAAAGTCCAATGACGCCACGTGGTTTCATCGTAACCGTTGAATCATATAAGATTAATTTGACCAATTTGATATTATTTTTGGGTTAAAATTTAACTATGCCCAAAAATAGATTGAATTTGACCCGAATGTCAAATCAGACCTAAATCTAATTAATTGGACCAAAAGGCCAAACCCATGGACAAACCAAGCCCAAACTCATGGGTTAACCAGGCCCAAGCCCATAAAACTCATCAGAGAGCCCTATAAATAGAGGCAGTCTTCTCATTTCAAGGGTCAGCAATTCTACACTTCAGAGAACTTAAAGGGAATTATTTATAATCAGAAGACTCCTCGACTCCTGAAGCTGACCACGCTTGAAGACTGACGTCCTTTGGAGATACAAGCATTCCGAAGACTGAAGTCCTTTGAAGATACAAGCATTCTGACCACGCTTGAAGACTGAAGTCCTTTTAAGATACAAGCATTCTTCCAAGACTCCAAGCTCAAGAACATCCACATGCTCTGCTTCTATACATCAAGCATACACTCAAGCCTCGTGCAAGCACTAATCATCTAAGAAGATCAACAAACCCAAAGGTCCATCGTCCAAGAAGATCATCAAGTCCAAAAGTCGATCGTCCAAGAAGATCAACAAGCCGAAGACCAATCGTCCAAGAAGATCAACAAGTCCAAAGGCCGATCATCCAAGAATATCATCAAGCCCAAAGACTAATCATCCAAGAAGATCATCAAGCCGAGAGAGAATCAGAGGATCAAATACTAGAGATCGAACCACATCGCATCAATTCAACATGAACATCAATACCAACTAAAGTTCAACACCACGAAACAAGTTTCTCCGGAAGTTTTCTACGAACACTAATCCTCCAAGAAGATCATTAAGCCCAAAAGCCGATCATCCAAGAAGATCAACAAGCCCAAAGACCGATCGTCCAAGAAGATCAACAAGCCTAAAGGCCGATCGTCCAAGAAGGTCATCAGGCCTATCATCCAAAAAGGTCATCAGCTCAAAGGTCGATCATCCAAGAAGATCATCAAGCCCAAAGGCCGATCATCCAAGAAGATCATCAAGTCCAAAGGCCGATCACCCAAGAAGATCATCAAGTCCAAAGATCGATCATCCAAGAAGATCATCAAGCCCAAAGGCCGATCATCCAAGAAGATCAACAAGCCCAAAGACTGATAATTCAAGTTAAAGACTATAGTTTATTTTGAAAGAATCAAAATATTATGTATTAGAGATTGTATTAACTGTACACAAAATTAATATAAATAGAAAGTTCAAGTTCCATGAACTAAATTTCTTTAGAAATCTCGTACAAACAGTCATGGATGAGTAAAGTTGCAAATTTGTCCTTCCTTTAGATTTTTTTTTTCTCTTTCCTTCTTCTTCTTCTTCTTCGACAACCAACTTCAATGAAACCATGCACTAGCTTCGACAAGTCTATAGGAGTAACTACAGGTGTGAGTGTGGAGAGTAGCTCCAACCAACTTCTATGAAACCAAAGTTTGAAGTGAGAGCGAGAGCAGGAGAATGAGACAACGAGACAACGAGACAACAAGACAACGAGACAACGAGACAACGAGAGAGAAGGGTGTTATGTGACTGAGAAAAGGAAACGAGACAACGAGCAAGAGAGCGACACGAGCTTTTTCGTGTCGGCAAGTTCATTTTAGTAATTTCACCTGAATTTGACATTAGAAAAGCCAAAAAATCTAATTTTCAAAAATGTCTCCTAAATTTTGGTTCATCCATACAAAAATCCCTTACATTTTAGGTTAAAATACCATTATGGTCCTCATACTACGAAGTTTGTTCAATTTGAGTCTCTATACTTTTAGTTATCCAATTTTAGTCCTCTTACTTTTAACAAATCTTAAATTTAGTCCCCTCAAAGTTAATTTCTAAAAGATTAATTAAATAATAATTATGATTTTCACGCGAGAAATTAAAATATGTGAATATATTTTCAAAATTTATAGTAAAAATGTTATAGATAGCAACTCTTTTAAGAAATCAACAATAAATTAGCATTTGGGACTAAATTCAATATTTATTAAAAATAAAAAACTAGAAATTGAATAATTGAAAGTTCAAATACCAAAATTGAACAAATTTAAAGGTGTATAAATCAAAATGATATTTTAACATATATTTTAATTATGACCGGACATCGTTGTACTTGACTTTTTCTCTCTCTCCTACGAGACAATGCCTCTTGGATTCTCTTTTCTTCCCTAAGACGAAAAATATGTTCAGGAGAGAAGGTACAAATAATTAAAGTCGGGCGCATAATAGAAATTTATTTAAAAATGAAGGGTAAAATAGAGAATTAAAAATTCTTCTGTTATAACCTTTTAGTATATTTTAGATTTGTAGCTTCTTTTTTTCATTGATCTTTCCTACATTTACATTTCTTCCCAATAAACAAAAATCTTCCAAACTTAGCTGATTCCTAATCTCAATTTGTTTTCCATTTTAGTATAAATATATTCAATTATAAATGTATTAATGATAAAAAAAAAGTTTGTAGTTCAAAACTTTATATCCCTATTATACCGAAAAAATTCTTATACTATAAAAGAAGGATAACATAGAGGCTAATATATTTTTAATTTTTAAGCTCATATTTTTTAAGCTAAAAGATGGAAAAGTTTCAAGTAATGCATTAGTATGAGAAAGTTTTCTTGCTGCCTAAATTTATTACTATAAAATAAGTATTTAATAATTATATGAGGCTCATGAAATAAAATAGTATATTATCTAATGACATGTTAGATAATGAATGGAACAAGTATATAATAGCATAGCACTAATAGTTTTTTCCCTAAAAGATTGAGGACTACTAAAAATTGGTAATTTCTCTACCACAAAAATGAGCTTAGCTCAATGATATTGACAAGTGTTTTGATCCACGAGGTTAGGACTGCAACAACAAACCGAAAAATCGAAAATCCAAATCAATCCAAACCGATCCAATGGTTTGATTTGGTTTTTTAATATAAAATTGAACATTTTGGTTTGTATTTAGATAAAACTAAAAAAATATTAGTTCAGATCGATTCTTCATTAGGAAAAATCAATCAAATTTGAACGAACCAATGGTATATATATACTCTTCATTAGGTATCTTTAGTATTTTAATTATTATGGTGCACATATAATTGTTGTTAAGAAAAGACCAATTATTATGTAGTATGTATATTTTTTATTTAGAAAAGTGCCAAAGAAAAACAAAAATGTCAATTTCAATTTATATAAAAAAAAAGCCCAATTTTAATTTTTAAATTAGCATAAAAGGATAAATTCAAACACAAAATATAAATAAAAATAAAAATTTAGAAGAAACAAATAAAATGTCATAAATAGAGAACCAAACCAATAATAAATTGATCCAAATAAATCCAATCCATTAGTTATGTTCTTTGTTGGATATTAGTTTGGATCCATTCTTTGTAAAACCAATTAGTTTAGTTTGGTTCTTGGTTGACCCCAAAACCGACAAAATCGAACCGACTATCACTCCTACAAGAGGTCGAAGGTTCAGTCCCCCACCCTCACCATTGTTATATTACAAACAAAATGCTAAGTTCTTAATACTCTTAAATTCAAATGAATGAACGTTATTTTGTGCTTATTGAGATCATTATTTACACTTCTATATAATTTTTAGAATGGTAAATTATTACCTTATTCCTTAAATTTTAAGTTTTGTATATGTCTCAAAGATTTTTAGACTTTAAAATGTGATCAGTAAATTTTATACATGTTCAAAAATTTTAAAAATGAAACACAAAATTGAAATTTTAGAAATTTTTTTGACACAAAGTTAAAAAACCTTACGACCAACACTTTTGAAAATTCGAGACTAAATAGATATCTAAAAAAGTTTAGCACTAAATTTATAATAAAATGTTGTTAAAAAGTTTCTTTATTTGAGAAGAATAATAATTTATCCCACAAAATGTATCATGAAGTAGAAAAAATAAGCATGAAAAGACGGATGCAGCTTAATCGCACAATTTCTGTTCAAAAAACTCAAATGCTCAATTACAAATAATTGTCACGTGACAAATTTTTCTAAAAAGTATATAATTTTAAAAATATTTTTTTTCTTTATGATTGACATAATCACATAAAAATAGATGTAGTTTAAGTTGCATCTAAAAAATTAATCTGTAAAATTCTTTATATTGGATCTCAACCACTCAAAATTCACTCGTTGATATTGATAAGATATTAGTGATTAGTGAAACCCACCTCACGAACATCATTTCTTTACGTCCAAAAAAAAAAAGAAAAAATACTGGTCGCTGGTCTGCCATTCTCAGTGTGACGAATAAAAATAAAAAAATAAATAATAAATCAAATCATGATCAGGGAGTATAATAAAGTCACGTGTTGCATGGTTTCAAAATTTGCTTGACATTACTTGGACAAGGAAAAAATGTGGCGACACTTGAAAATGATGGAATATTTTTTTAGATTTTTCGAATGCCTTTAATTTTGCAACATTAATATCCTTGGCCCTAATTTTTAAAAATGATGTAATATGACTCCTTTATCATCATCGTTATAGGGAAATTCTTATAAATAAAAAAATTTCAATAATATTTATATTTTATAGCGAAAAAATTTTAAAAGTATCTGTACTTTTGGATTTTTTTGTTATAAAGTTCAAATATTTTTAAATATTTTTTTGATATTTAGAAAGACCCCTTATATATATTGTCTTTTGCAATTTTAATGAATAAGAAATTAAAGTCATCCGACATGCTAGTACTCCGACGCTCATACTCTTTTTCAATTAATCTCTCAAATACTAAAACTCTTACTCTCTCGATGTTCATGCTCTTTTTCATGTTTTGTTCTCTTACTTGCCATTCTAAATCCTCATTAGTGGTGCACAAGGGGTAGCATAGATAATCAACATGCTCTTAGTTGCACTCTGACAATGGCAAAGGACCATCTTTTATTATTTTTTAAATAAATATCGCAAATGACATTAACCAACTGAATATTAGCGCATCCTTTAAAATATGGAACATTTTGAGTTTGGGAAATAGAACTCCTTAGCATATTTTCGGTTCAATTTGGGAGTTGGTCGAAAAAATGTTCTTTTAGAATTTTAGCAAAAAGTACTCCCTACATGTGATGATGACTTTCTTTTATCTTAAAATGCCCTCAACACTATTTAACTTTAGTATAATTAAATATTGATATTTAAAGTTTAGAGAGATTTTATCTAAGTTTTATCCTTTTTAATATGAAAATCGAACCCCCTTTTTCTTTAAAAAAAATCACACATCTTCATCTTGTTTTGATTTTTTTCTTTTCGTATCACACCACTCCCTTTCAATCGTCCCCTAAGAAGCATAGATATGAATACGAGACACGAATACGACACCACAAGAATTTTTGCCTCTGTCGATGCAAGAAAGCGTGGGTAGATCTTCAGAAAAGTGTGAGCAAAGCCTCTACCAACGTCTTTTGCGTGGGTAGATAGCATGAGTAGAAGTCCATCAGCAGAGCTGCTGCTCACGCTTTTTGACGTTGCATCGGTAGAAATTCCCATGCAAGTAAATGCGTGGGTAGAAAAGCCTTTGTGCCCATACAACTAATGTCGGTAGAAAAGACTTTATGCCTACGCAACAACTTTCGTAGGCATATGTGTCGAAAAGAACTCTTACTGCCAATGCAACTTGCTCAATTTCTGTCCATGCATGATCTGTTAGTAGAAATGAGGATCTGCCAACGTAAAAACCTTCATGGATAGAAATTTCATTTCTGCCACACATGATACGTCGGCAAAAACTTATTTAAAAAATATATATTATATGCTTTGGGATCAATATTTAAAAAATAATAATTCAATTTTCTGTAACAAAATATATTCAATATTGTTACAACAAATTAGAAAAGGAAATTTGTTCAACCCTTAATTTCTTAACCAAAATATATCATCCGAACTAGAATTCTAGAGTTATTAGTTTCTTTGTTTCCTAAGCTATTATTTTTCATTTTGACTATACAAAATGGACAAATAAATATTAAATAACAAAAAATGCTTTGCTTGGCTAGTTGATCTGCACAAAAAATATCATTTATGTCGTCTTCAAAATATAAAGACCTAAAAATGAATACTAAAATCCATTAAGCACAACATGCTCAATCATACTTATTCAAAATGAATCATGTATCAAAATATAAAGCAAATTTATTTACATGACTTTCAAGTCTCAGACCCTATATACCCACTTAAAACCTATAAATAGTATTCAAAATGTGCATATTTAAAGTGCATGACCTAATAAAAATAAACAAAGTTTAAAAAGTGCCAAATGTACTTTAAAGTCTAAAAATGGACCTAATTGCATGATTTTAAATCACATATGCTCTAAACCAAGCCGAACCTATAAAATTGTCCAAAACGTGCATGTTAAAGTTCAAGTCGTCCAAAAAAATCAGGTTCAAACATATTGGTTTCTCTACATAAAAAGTGTCTAAGTGACACTTTCACTCTCTAACAAACTTAAAATGACCTAAAAAGTTTCCAAGAGACAATTTGACTTCCAAAACAACCTAAATGGTTCATAAGAGTCAATTTGGTATCAAAACAAACTATAAAGTTTCAAAAAAGTTTGTAAGTCACCTTTTTAATTCTCAAAACAATTTAAAAATGCTTAAGTGCAACTTTCACTCTCCAACCAAACCTAAATACTACCTAAAAAGTGTCTAAATGATAATTTCACTCTCAAACGAACATAAAAAGACCTAAAAAGTTTTCAAGGGACAATTTGACTTCCAAAACAACCTAAATAGTTCATAAGAGTCAATTTGATTATGAAAACAAATTATAAAATTTTAAAAAAGTTTATAAGTCCTCTTTTAATTCTCAAAACAACCTAAAAATGTTTAAGTGCAACTTTCACTCTCAAACCAAACCTTAATCCTACTTAAAATGTCTAAGTGATAGTTTCACTCTCAAACTAAAATAAAAAGACCTAAAAGTTTACAAACATTACAAGAAATAATGGATACAATAGCTAATAAAAAATGTTATAAAAGACCTTTCATAGCCTTTTTCGAAGGTTCTGACAACCCATGTAGAGCTATAATGGATGCTACAATAGAGTATGAAGATATAGCATGACTATGAAAACATTCATAGCATTAGTCATTAAAGTTATCTTTAACGTATAATAGCTTACTCCCAATGCTATCTTTATTATATAATAGCCTTTTCTTAATGCTTCATTTGACATATGATAGCCTTTTTTTAAGGTTATTATATCATATATATAGCTTTAATCTTATGTTATAACAAACAACATTGAAATTATGTTCATTTGCATTACAAACACTTGTTTTAGGTTAAATAGACATGAAATAATTCACAATGTGTGCATTAAATACAATGACTTCCTTTTATTATTAAAATTTAGTTATCAATTTACGTTAGAAACTAAAAAAAGTATCCAACAATACAAAAATACATCAAATGTAATTTTCAACCATATAAGGTTCACAAAATACAAAATTCATCAAGTTTTGAGGATTATAGCATTATGGAATTGAGCTTCCATTTTTTATCTTCATCTACCTACATAAAAAGTGAATTAGCACCAGATTGGTTCCCAAAATCACAATTGAATGTCAAAACTATGTAAAAAGTACATAATTGTCATTTTGACTCTCAAAACAACCTAAAAATATATGGTTAATTAATAATCGACAAAGTTACGTAAACACAATTATTAAACTTTTAATTATCTCTAAATTTATGATCATGTCATTCATTTTAGCTATTCTCATTGTAACAAATATATATAAGCATCGGTCATATAACACTCCGTATTTTTCTTTAGTATTAATGTAATTTCAGTAATTTTGTTAGTGGAGGGCATTTTTGGAATTATGGAGTTTAAGTGTAAGTGCAGGAATTTAATTTTTGATCTTGCAAAACTATTTAATGGATGGATAAATCAAGAACATCTCTAAGGGATCTTTCTTTTCCATTGAAAATCCTAGAATTCCTCTCATCCCAAAATCGTCCAAAAAATTGTTTTGTTAATGTTGTCCCATAAGAGCCCTTTCGTTGCCTTAAAAATTACGATTTGAAAAATAGCAAAGGAAGGAAGAGTATAATTACGAAGCATAGGTTGAACGCGTAGGCATGATTGATGCACATTTTAAAATAGATTGTCTACTAAGAAATCTTTCAAATCCACACGTTAATTAACATTCATACAAAGTTCTAAAAATATATAAACATACAACTTCTCACAACTTTTATGACAAAGAAGTCTAGAAATATTTATTACTTAGATAGTATATTAAGACCA
The DNA here is from genome assembly GCF_009727055.1 of Benincasa hispida. Taxonomy (NCBI): domain Eukaryota; kingdom Viridiplantae; phylum Streptophyta; class Magnoliopsida; order Cucurbitales; family Cucurbitaceae; genus Benincasa; species Benincasa hispida. The sequence continues at coordinate 10,665 of NW_024064138.1, read as the reverse complement.
ATCAATTGCAGTAAAAAAAAATCCATGTTCTAAGTGACTAATTACAACACCGTATACACAAATTTAAATCAAAATTAGAATATGTGAAATTTAAGAACTTACACAAACTTATCTTAAATAAATATAAACTTCTTTAATTAATAAGTCAAAAACAAATTATGTACCTAACTCTTTCAAAATTAAGAATAATTTGTATACCACCATCTTGACCTATAAAAACTACTCAACTAAAAGGAGAAGAAAGAAATGAATGTTAAAATCAAGAATCAAATTCCACAACACAAGATAACAAAGTAATCAATAATAGGTTTTTTGAATAAATGAACTTATTAAAATGAAAAAGGTACAGAAACACACAATAGATGAAAAATAATAATACATATGAGAAAACGCAACATCTATTTATACAAACATTTTTTTGCAGGTGAGCATCGAGTGGGAGAGCATTGAGTGGATTCTATTTTGCAGCAGATCTAGGCGAGCATCGAGTTCTTTATAGTGGGGAAGTTTTGGACCGGATCGAGTTCTAACAAAATCCAATACATAATTGCAATCCATTTAGCTAGCTCAATATCCTTCAAGTGCAGAAACTATAATCGAACAGCAATCAAACATAAACAATAATCAATTGCCAATGGAAAACGCAAAAAGGAAAATCCAAAATCAAATAAAAAGAAAATGAAAATGGATATAAGGATGAGTAACAGTAGTGACGGATGTGATGGAGAGTGATGGAGGTGATGGAGAGTCAGCCGATGGAGAGTCAACCAACGGACTGTGTACATTTTAGGGTATAAAGATGAGAGAGGTGAGAACGATAGAAATTAAAGAGAGGAATAGGAGCATCTGAGAAAAAAAATAAAATCACACTCACCAAAGTTGCTGCAACCGACGGTGACGATGGAAAATTAGTCGTCGACGGTGGAATGCAGGTGCACATTTTAGGGCATCGTGCAGAGTTGGGAATGATAAAAAGAGGAATGAGAACGATATGGGTTTCAAGTGTTGAAAGTTGTGATTGAGAAAATAAGAATTGAGATTTGAGAGAAAGAAGATTGAGATTTTGTGTGGAGAGAAAAAGAAAGGAAAGAGAGAAATAGAGAAAAAGAAAGGAAAGAAGAGAAATGGAGAAAAAGAAAATATGAGTTTTGTATGTTTGAAGAAGGGGTGAAGCGCACGACCCCCAAAATTTTGTGTATTTGGGCGGATAACTACGAAATTTTGAGCGCACGCCCAAAATTTGATTTTTAACATTTTTCCTTTTTTTTTTTTTTTTTAGAGTTTCTATAGCCTATTTTTAAAAAGGCTATGTCTAAGAGCTATAATAAGTCATATTTGTTGAAATGAAGAGACAATTTGACTTCCAAAACAACCTAAATAGTTCATAGAGTAAATTTAATATCAAAACCAACTATAAAGTTGACAAAATAACCTAAAAATACCTAAGTGCTATTTTAGCTCTAAAAACCAACCTAAACAATTTCCAAAAAGTATGTGAGTGACACTTTGATTCTCAAAACAACCTAGTTTCATGAGTTTCAGTGTCCTATACTCTATACCTAAACAATTTCTAAAAAGGTACTATATTCATGCTACTGATCAGCGTCAGGCAAGTTTCGGGGCTTCATATAAGGTGAGCGTTGCAACACTGAAGTAGGGGCATTTTAGTCTTTTTGACTTCTTTGAAGTCCGAATGCTCAAATCAACTCCAAATTGCTCTAAATTAATCTCGTTCTTCACCAAGTCGCCAATTCTACCTCTAGATTGCTCGGTACCTACAAAATAGAAAAATAAGCACATGAAATCCAATAACGAGTCCGAATTAAGATAGGAATAATAGCTCTTTTTGAGACCTATCACTTATTCACGTATACCAGCTACAAATGTTCCATAAAAAATTGATATCCCAACACAACAAGTTGTCACTAATGAATCTGGAACACGCCAGAAGCACGATAGTCCAGTGAGTTCTAAAGATAAAAATGCTCGAAAACAAAAAAATAATTAATAGTGAAAAAGACTTGGTTGAGGAGGTAAATACCCATGAAAAAAATTCTCGACATGACTAGTGATGAAGGTGAAATACTTAAAGATAATAATGAGATTTCAATAAACTATGTCATTACATGAAAAAGATGGAATCAAACTAATATAATAATTGACAACATTTTTACATATTATGTTGCTTTTGATATTATATCTTAAAATGAGGATCCTAAACCAAAATCTGTTGAAGAATGTCAACATTGAAAATATTGTCTTTAGTGGAAAGAAATAATTGAAGCAGAATTAAACTCACTTTGAAAACGATAGGTTTTTTTTACAAGTAATTCGAACACCAGAAGATGTCAAAATTATGGGATATAAATGAGTATTTGTGAAAAAAGAAATGAAAATAATGAGGTCACAAGATACAAAGTAAGACTAGTTGCACAAGATTTTTCACAAAGACCTGATGGATGCAATTACACTAAGATATTTAATTGACTTGGTTGTGTATGAAAATCTTGATATGCATCTTATAGATGTAGTCATATCATATTTATATGGATCTCTTTATAATGATATTTATATGAGAATCCCAGAAGGATTTAAGGTATCTAAAACATATAAATCAAATTTTCGCGGATGGTATTGAATAAAGTTATAGAGATCACTATATGGATTGAAACAATCAGGACGGATGTGGTACAATCGCATGAATGGATATTTATTGAAAGAAAGATATCAAAATAATCTAATTTGTCCGTATGTTTTTATAAAGAAATCACAATCATGATTTACTATTATAACTGTATATGTTTATGACTTGAATATAATTGGAACTCCTGAAAAGCTTTCAAAGGCAATAGAATATCTTAAGAAAGAATTTGAGATGAAAGATCTCGGAAACACAAAATTTTACCTTGGTTTGCAAATTGGGCATTTAGCAAATGGAATATTTATTCATCAGTCAATTTATACAGGAAAAATTGTAAAAAGATTTTATATGAACAAAGCATATCCATTAAATATTCCAATGGAAGTCCGTTCATTGGAATTAAAGAAATATATATTTCGACCTCGAGAAGATAATGAAGAACTTCTTGGTCCTGGAGTACCATATCTTAGTGCAATTTATGCACTTATGTATCTTTTCAATACTACAAAACCAGATATTACATTTTCAGTAAATTTATTAGCTAGACAGAGGTTTTCTCCTACAAAAAGACATTGGAATAAAATTAAGCATATACTTCGTTATCTCCTAGGAACAATCGATGAATTTGTTTTATTCAAATAAATCAAATTTTGATGTAGTTAGTTATGTAGATTATGGATATTTATGTGATCTACACAAAGCTAGATCTCAAACAGATTATCTGTTCACATATGGAAGAACTGCTATATCATGGCGATCAGTGAAACAGACCATAATGACCATTTTCTTAAATCATGCTGAAATTTTTGCAATTCATGAGGCTAGTCGAGAATATGTATGGCTAAGGTCAATGACTTAGCACATTCATGAAACGTGTGGCTTGTCTTCTAATACAAATCTTCCAACAATATTATACGAAGACAACACAACTTGCATAGCCAAAATCAAAGGAGGATATATTAAAAGAGATAGAACAAGACATATTTCACCGAATCTTTTCTACACTCATGATCTTGAAGAAAATGGCGACATCACTGTATAACCTAGCAAACTTATTTACAAAGGCATTACCAACCGCAACTTTTGAAAAATTGGTACACAATATTGGAATGCAGTGACTCAGAAATCTTAAGTGATGTTTTCGTGAGAAAGAGTAATATATTGTATTCTTTTAAGAGTATGTATTATATGAAATATGTGCTCTTTTTCCTTCATTGTGATTTTTTCCTTTATCGGGTTTATCTAAGGAGAAGTATTATAAATATCATAAAAATAGATGCACAATGCTTAGTGTCCTAAAAGCCATGTGTTACTTTTCATGTTGTCCATGTGGATTCTAATAATTCATGCTTGGTAACCATGTAAATCCACATTATACTTGCATATTGCCTATAGTAATTTGGTGGATCTTAAAATTATGCAAATTGGTGAGAATAAAAATAAAAAATTCATATAATTTCCTATTTTCCATAAAATTATATTTTATATTTCTATTATTTCAATTTCCATAAAATTATAATTTTTAGTTAGTTATAGTTCAGTTATATTTTTATTATTTTATTTTATTATTAATTATTATTTATTATTATTATTATTATATTTATATATTATTATATATATATATATATATTATATATATATATTCTCTATGTCTGTTGTGTTCGATTATGTTCCATTGTGCTCCTCAATTTCACAAAAATAAGTATTGAAACAAACAAACAAAACAATAAAGACGAGCAAATAAACGTAGGGTGTACTACTTTTCTCATATCCCATCCATACAGATTCCCTCTTATCTCTTCCTATCTCAATAATTGCTAATTTAATTTCCTTGCATTTTTCACATTTTCTATCCAATTTACAAATTTCTTTTAAAAATAATACTTTCCAATTTCATTATTTATACCTTTGAATTTTTTTTGAAAGTATAAAAAAAAAAATATCTTTACCATTAATTTTTAAAGAATCGGTTTTTTTACTTCAAATACTTTCGAAAGTATCATTAATAATATCCTTCAACTTTCAATAAAGAAATGAAAATGTGTTCTCTAGAAGTACATGGACAAAAACTACTGTGAGTATTCATTTAAAAAATAAAACCCATTAATCTACGTCGTGTTTCACTTTTTAAACTCTCAATAATTGCTAATTTAATTTCCTTGCATTTTTCATATTTTCTATCCATTTTACAATTTTCTTTTAAAAATAATACTTTCTAGTTTCATTATTTATACCTTTAAAATTTTTGTAAAATATATAAAAAAAAATATCTTTACCATTAGTTTTCACAGAATCGAATTTTTTCTTCAAATACTTTCGAAAGTGTCATTAATAATGTCTTTCAACTTTCAATGAAGAAATGAAAATGCGTCCTCTAGAAGTACATGGACAAAAAATGTGAGTACTCATTTAAAAAATGACAAAATTCATTAATCTATGTCGGGTTCCACTTTCCTCTTTCATTTTCACTCTCTCCTTTATTTCAGTCTATGATCTAATAATTCTCTATATAGTTTTCCTCCCTTCTTTATTATTGATCTTCTTCCATTCCTCAATCTCCAAATCTAACTCCACCAATCAATATAGTTATAATAAAAAGAAAAGAGAATATATAATTAGACCATCAAGAGATCTTAGGACTTAAATGATTTACTAATGTTGTATGATAGTAGTTGAATGTGAATAATATGTTTGGATATAATACATAAAAAGAGAGATGTGTTAAGAATTTAGCCATGATTTTGAATGGAGGGGAAAGATGAGTATGTTTCAGTATAAAAAAATTACGGTAGATGAGGTTGTTTTCAAATTATATAATTTTTCACCAACTCAAGAAAAGTTAAAAAAAAATTTATTATTTAAGTGCTTAAATTTCTTATATTTATGTTTGGAGATTTGAGAGAGTTCCTCTTGTTTAGTTAAAGTTATAATATTTAAGAAGAAAAGAAAAGAAGAGAGAATTGGGATAGGATGAGAGATTGATCAAGAACGTGTAAAAAAAAAATTAGAAATGAGAAAGTATACCTCAAGTCATTGATCGAAATAGATGAGAGAGAAGAAATTGAAGACGAAGGGGATGAGATTCAGTTTTTGTCTATATATTAAGGTGAGGGCATTAATTTTTTTTTAAGATGAAGGATATTAATGAAACTTAGGAAAGTTTAATAACATTTTTTAAACAAGCACCGATAGATTTTTCTATATACTATTGATATGGGTTTTAATTTCTTCAATTTTTTAAAGTTTGAGGGTCGATTCTTTTGTTTCCAATGGAGTAGGCATTTGGATTACAACATTTATTTTGCGATAATGTAAGATACTTGGACATTTGATCCTAACATGCCTTACGGAGGGCATCTTAAGAGTTCTGGATGAGATTTTCTAGATTCCCGTATTGAGATACTTAGTAATATTGTAGTTTTTATTTTAGAAAAATATTCAAATTCAAATTTAAAGTAATATTTATTTTATAAAAAAATCTTAAATTAATATACCTTATTTTTTTGAGAAAAATAAATAAAACAACAAACTATATTAATTAAAAAAAATAAAATTAATAAAAACATATATGTTATATAAGTTCAAATTATATGAAATTAGTTAAAAATTAATGAATAGTTGTAAGGGCATTTTTAGAACATTATGTTATCTATATCTGTAATTCTTGACGTCTATAATCTTAGACATTTAAATATTTCGGTTATTTATATTCCTAAAAAACAAATGGCCCTTAAAGGTATTAATTAATCCTTAAAAAACTACCAACAAGAGTATTTTTTAAAAAGGCTTCTTGCATATTTGGCAAAATAAGTTTAAGAAATTAGGTCCATTGCCTAGACTTATTATTTTTGCAAAAATAGAAAAATGAAGCTTAGCCCACGTGATACACTTGATATTTTTTATACACTATTGATATACACTTGATACACTACTGATATATACTAGATACACTTGAAACCCTTGATACACTTGATATATACTACTAGTATATTTCGGATACACTTGATATACTATTGATACACGATTGAAATGACTATTATTTAAGTATTTTAAAAAAATTCATAAAAATATATTTTTTTTGAAAAACACTTTTTTCACTAGTTATTCGAAGCACACTCAAATTGTCAAAATTAGTATACTAAATTGAGTCTTATTGAGCTTTAGGTTGAATCTTCCTGATCTATTGTACATTTGTACTTAAAAATGAAAGAAACAATATCATTTAAAAAGGAAAACAAACTACAAAAAGGATAAAAAAAAATGTAGCATATACAAAACTTAAATTGAGTAATAACTCATATTGCTACAAACAAAAAAAACAAAAATTAAAGTGAGTAATAACTCATATTACTGCAAACAAAAAGCACAAAAAGTATACAAATCAATAGAAAAAATACACAACTGATATACTTTAAATGTAGTATATTAGTTGACTGATTGTTGGGGATGATGCCCTAAAGTCTCGTTTCCTATAGTTTGTAAACAGTTTGTACGAACCCTTGTGATGTATAATATATGATATTTACTTCACTTCTTGACTTTTCACATTGGATGTTTTATTTGCTTTATCACAAACCAATAAACTAAAATCCCTGGTTGTCTTTATGTAACTTAAGCATATATGTGGTGACATATAAGTGGATCATGTCTTAAGTGATAACCAAAATGGTTTGTAGTATATGGATATAGGAGGGAAACCTTATCCTGGTAACGTTGTGGATGCGGTGTGCTTTGTGGAATAGTTACAAGTGTTACAAATTGTCACAAATGATCTGATCCTAATCATTCGTGTAGAGGACATGCGAGTGGGGGCATCCTATACAAAGAGTTTGTATAAGACCTGACCACGAAGTGTTAACGTCTCGTTATATAACGTTGTTCATGACAGAGACTTCACTTCACTAGGATGACCATAGGTAACATGACCACAATCCTGAGTGAGTTGGGAACTTCTGTCATTGAGGGTGGTCCTTTGATTTTCATGGGTACGAGTGGCCAGGTCGCCGACTCAAACCTACCACTTTGGGGATTCGTCTGATTTGGGAGTTGGGAAAAACGATAAATTTTATTGTTCGATGTGGCGCTCACACACTTTCTCATGGCCTGAGAGGTGTTCACAAATAGTGGACTATGTTGTATTGTTCATTAGAAGGATCAATGGTACTTAAGGAGTGAGATGTACCTATACGGGCAAAACAGTAAATTGGTCCAGTTGTATTTACGAGCACTTGTGAAGGGTTATCGTACTCATGATTGGTTATATCGGATGGACACAGAAATATATCTATGGTAAGAAGAGTTCAACTATTGGTCTTTAGTGGAATACTTGGCAGTTAATGGATGTTGGATCTCGTGGCTAAAAAGTTTAGTCAGCTATTCATGTACTGTTGGAGCTTCGAGCCATATGTCCATAAGGTCCCCTTGGTAGCTTGGATACAAGTTGAGAATCAGTTTTTAGGTCAGTTTGTTCAAATTGACGAGAGGGAGTTTGATTATATATGATATAATTGAATTGGTTAATTATATATGATATGATTGACTAAATATATGAGATACATTAATTTAGAGGAAATTGGATATAAATATGATTTATATCAAGTAGAGGAGAAAATATTATGGTTGATATATGATATCAAACTATAGGTTATGAATATAATATGATTATATTTATTATTTTATTAATTGAACAATTATGAGATAATTGCCCGACGTTTTCTCTGTATTCATATGTTACTGGGAAGTTCAATTCAGTTTTCGTAACTGAAGAATAAAATGAAAATGGTTTTCATTTTTGCAGAGATATGCATAATTGCTCACGGTGTGATTGGATTCTATCGCTTAGTGATTGAAAGCATATATGAGAAGCTTACATTTGCTAAACGACCGCACACCCATGCCCACGCTTCTCTAAACGATCGCTTACCCTTTATCTAAACGATCGCTTAGCGCCCGAGCCTTACTAAAAGATCGTATAGACGATCGCCTAGATTTTTCTACACGATCGTGTATCTCGCCTGAATGATCAAGCACCCCGACTATACAATAGTTGTTCCCTTCTTCCACTTGCTTGATCTTTTTACACGATAGCCTTTCTTCCACACCTCTAACAAAGCCCACACTTTGGATTCTCACTCCGAAATACTGAGGGATCCAAGTGGTGGTGTCGTCCCAATTTCCTAGAATTCGTGTGAAGCCATTCATTGTAGACGATCGGGGTGGTGCTGAACGATTGCTTGCTTGTCTAGCGAGAACGAGAGGAGTTCGTTCGCGGAGATTGCGAGTCTTGCTGAGAAGAAAGTCTTCAAGTAGTATGTTTACTCGTTCTCTTGTCATTTTTCCTTTAGCATGCCGGTAATTTAGTTATTTAATGCATATCTATATGTATGAATGTATATGTGGAAATTCTGTCACAATAAATTGGAAAGATTCGCTTCCGCTCATAGGTACTCTTGTTTAAGAGTTCCTTCAATTGGTATCAAAGCCAGGTTTCTGATATTCAAAATTCATTGATGCAAAGAATTGCATTTACATTTTCAGTGGGTGAAGCATGTCTACTCTCTGTTTTAAGCGTTAATTCGTTTATAGATGTGTGGATTAATGGAGATTTTTGGGATGAAACATCGATTTATTAAATTCTTTTACATTTCCAGTTAATTGTAAAGACCCCTGCGTTTTTGGGCATTATTAACTACTATCGAGTCTGTAATTTCAAAGTTAGTTTGAGTTTTGAGTCGTTCGTGAAGAAGCTTCATAGCAAGGTTTACTATTCTTCGAGAAAGACGACAATCAAGCGTCAGTCGAGTCGTGTAGGCGATGGGGTAGATGATCACTGAGTATCGGATATTCGGGTGTCGTTTAACGCTGTCTCTTATACACATCTAGATGTGTATAAGAGACAGGATAAACGTGGTTCACTAATAGTGTGTTAGCTACATCCACGGGCAGAAGGAGAATATTATTTGAGAGAATTTTTTTCTAAAATTATTACATAAAAAATGGCGCCTCTAGGGTTAGAGAGTTTTATAGCGCATTACTTTAAACCCTAGGGTCAAAATCGTAAATAAGAACAAATAAATAAATATGTTGAATACGAAATCTGAATAGGTTGTTCGAAGCGAGACCCCCGTACTTGATTGTTCGAAGCGCCAGCAAACAGATTCAAGGCATTACAATAATTTTTTACCTGGAGGCATTTACTACACGATGGGAGCTTCGCCCGACGGTTCAAGACCCGATTCGCCTGTGAACCGATTTGCTGATGGAAGGCTCGACTTGTAGCAAAGGGTTATACGTAGGTAGAGGGAGTCGACTATAAGGAGACTTTCTCACCTGTTGCCATGTTAAAGTCGATCCGCAACCTCCTGTCCATTGCAGCTTATTATAATTATGAGATCTGGAAAATGGACATCAAGACAGTCTTTCTGAATAGCAATCTTGAGGAGACCATTTACATGGTGCAACCCGAAGGATTCATAGCCCAAGGTCTTGAGCAAAAGGTTTACGAACTGAATCGGTCCATTTATGGACTGAAACAAGCGCTCTATCTTGGAACATATGGTTTGATACTGCGATCAAGTCGTATAGCTTTAACAAAAACGTTGGTGAACCTTGTGTCTACAAGAAGATCATCAATGCTTTAGTAGTCTTCTTAAGCTTGTACATAGACGATATCCTATTCATTGGGTATGATGTAGGTCTACTGACCACAGTTAAAAACTGGCTAGTGACCCAATTACAAATAAAATATTTGGGAGAGGCTCGGTTTTTTCTAGGTATACAGATCTTTCAGGATCGTAAGAACAAAGTGCTAGCACTGTCTCAGGCATCGTACATTGACAAGATGTTACTCAAGTACTTGATGCAGAACTCCATGAGGGGCCTACTACTGTTCAAGCATGGAGTCATTTTGTCTAAGGACCTGTGTCCTAAGACACCTCAAGAAGTTGAGAAGAAGAGATGGATCAGTCTAACCCAGTCCATTTTAATGTTGTTGACCTGTTTAGAAGGCTCTCATGGCTACAATG
>NW_024064137.1:0-1295 GCF_009727055.1 Benincasa hispida | reverse complement strand
TACTACAGACCTTTTTAGGTTATCACTTAAGGCATGATCCACTTGTATATCTCATATACATGCTTAAGTTTACATACAATAACCATGGAGTTTTGTTTATTGGATATGAGTAAATGCCAAAATGAAATAACACTTATTTTATTCATAAACAATGTGTATAATTACAAACAACGAGACTCCGGGAGAATTAGGACACCAATCCAAACATCTTTAATTTCAATTGGTATACCTATATCACTCCCAATGAGTAGGATATCGTCTACATACAGCACAAGAAAAGCTACTGAATTGTTAATGATTCTCTTATAAATACAAGGATCATTAACATTCTGATCAAAGTTATAAGATTTGATCGTAGTATCAAATATTATATTCCAAGTTCGAGAAGCTTGTTTTAATCCATAAATGAAACGATTAGGTTTGCAAACCTTTTACTCTTGACCTTGGGTTATGAATCCTTCAGGCTACTCCATATATATGGTCTCCTTAAGATTGTCATTCAGAAAAGCAATCTTGACGTCCATTTGCCAAATCTCATAGTCATAATATGAGGCAATGGACAGGAGTATCCGAATAGACTTCAACATGACAACATGTAAGAAAGTCTCCTCATAGTCGACTCCCTCAACTTAGGTATAACTCTTTGCCACAAGTTTAGCCTTAAAGGTTTGCACCTTTTCATCAGCACCGTGTTTTCTCTTATAGATCCATTTGCAACCTATAGGTTTGACCCTATTAGGTTGTTCTACAAGATCCCAAACTGAATTGAAGTACATAGACTCCATTTCGAGATCTATAGCTTTGATCCACTCATATTTGTCAACATCCTTCATTACTTTTTTGTAAGACAATGGATCCCCAACATCATCGTCAACTACGACAACTAGAGTTTATGTTAAAACCATATAACGTATAGGCAGGTTTGTAATTCTCCCACTACGCCGAGGCTCCCTCAATGTTTTAGGTGGATGTGACGTATTAGATTAACCAACTTCAACAACTCTTGTTAAGGCATTGGGCTCTTCAACAACTCTTGTTGAAGGTTAAATAGTTTCACTAGAAAGTTCACTTAACACTATCTTACTGTGGGACTTATGAATCCTTATGTGGTCCTCTTCTAAAAAAGTACTATTTTTCGACACAAACACTTTATTATCTTTAGGATCGTAGAAGTAACCACTTCTCGTTCCTTTGGGGTAACCTACAAATAGGCACAATTTTGAACAAGGTTCCAATTTCATAGGATTTGCCTCAAATATATGCAGGGCAACCCTAGATCCTGAATGGCTTAAACT
>NW_024064136.1:0-1641 GCF_009727055.1 Benincasa hispida | reverse complement strand
TACATCTTACTTGTAACAACTCGACTCCCTAGGACTCAAGCTAGGCCGTTACTAAACACATGCATGCATGAAACTTAAAACAACACCCTTTTATAATGAAATAAATACTAAATAAATAAGGTAAATTTAAAAGACCTCTATTAAATTCAAATATTAAAAATTAGATGATGGGTACCCATAAATCATAAATGGAAATAAATAGGTCTGAAAACAAATCTTAACAGTAAGTTTTCAAATAACAAGACCGAAAGATAAAAACATAAAAGAATTCTTAGAACATAAGCGGAAGTACTAAAACTGGTCCCAGTGGCTCGATCATGGATTCTGCTTTTCATTCCCCGGTGCGTTCCTGCTTTTACCTGAAACATCAACATGAGAAATGATGAGTATAAAATACTCAGTAAGTAACCCCACTACTGGGGTCAGGCTAGGCATCTATGTCCTCTAGATGCCTACCTCTGGTGGGACGTAAGCACTCCCCTAGTTCTCATGGGACACATATATACTTGGATATCTGGATCTCAACCTACTGTAGTTAAGTATACCCACTACCTCTAGTAAGTCCCATAGGACCTACAACCTCTAGTGAACCTCGAAGGAAACACCACCTCTAATGAATCCCAAAGGAAACACAACCTTTGGTGAATCCCGAAGGAAAACACCACCTCTAGTGAATCCCGTAGGAAACACAAGCTCTGGTGGATCCTAAAGGAAACCACCGCCTCTAATGAATCTCGAAGGACACACAACCTCTGATAAATCCTAAAGGAAAGCACCACCTCTAATGAATCTCGAAGGAAACACAACCTTTGGTGGATCCCAAAGGAAACCACCACCTCTAGTGAATCCTGAAGGAAACATAACCTCTGGTGGATCCCAAAGGAAACCACCATCTCTAATGAATCCCGAAGGAAACATGATCCCTTGTGAATCTTGAAGGATACACGACCTCTAGTGGGTATCTAATTAACAGTGAGGACACTATCACGATTTCAACATCACAAGTATCATAACATGGTTCTATTACATACATATACATCTCATCATCATAGTTCCATAACATACATATACATCTCATCATCATAGTCCCATAATATACATATACATCTCATCATCATAGTTCTTCCGATAACATCACAATCATGCATATTGGATAATAGTGAACATGCAACGGAAGAATCAAAAGTCATAAAGCATTTACACTTACCATTCATTTTGAGTTTTAAACTGTGCTACTCATAGGAGTTTTTAATAAGAGGTTTTGAACAAGACAATACGCTTTGTAGTTCTCTTCACGAAGTCTTCTACATAGTTATATGAGCTCGGATTCTTTCACATATAGACACACCACAAGATTTCTCTACTATGCTCAAGAAGGAAAATGTGTGGTGAAACACTATAATCAGCTATTGAAGATGAACGTAGAGAGAGGGTAGTACGGGTTTTCTTATTTAGTAGCAACTTGGTATAAAAGAACTCAGAGATCTCTCAAATTCCATGCATGAAGCTTGATTATTTAATAGACTTATTTCGATGGCAATTAGAATATGGCTGCATGTAGGGCAACTTCTACATGGTAGAGATTTGGTGATAAACACCATAATGTATGTTAGTAGGATTTTTCCAATTTTGGGAAAAATC
>NW_024064135.1:0-3120 GCF_009727055.1 Benincasa hispida | reverse complement strand
AGAGTGCACCTATCGAGCTATAGACGTGTGACTCGGTAGTTAACAAATATTGATTAATTTGATCTAAAGAGTTTAGCCAGTTAATCTCAAATCATTGGAGCTCATGATCTGTAGGTTCATAAGGTCTCTCTACTAGCTCGTAAAATATTAATACCATGGATGAGTGAACTGAGTGATTTTGAAATGTTCAAAATTGAATTTAAGATTTTCAATTTGAAAATTTCAAATTGAATTTAAGATTTTCAATTTTAAATGTTCAAATTGGATTTAGGGTTTTCAATTTTAAGTATTCAAATTTCTAATTAGGGTTTGATAGTTATATTTGATATCATAAACATTTAATTTGGTAAAAAATAAACGAAATTGAAGAGTTTAAAATATTTAAATATTGATTTAAATATTGATGACATGAATAAGATTTCTATTTAAAATTAGGTTTTTGATTAATTTAATATTATATATAAAATTGTTTAATTAATTAAAATCAAATTAATTTTCAATTTTCAATTAAATTTTAGAAAATTGAATTATGAAATTGATTAATTTTGAATTAAATCAAAATAAATTGAAAATTAATAGTTTCGATAGTGGAAAAATCCACATTTTTTTTATTGTTGGGTGAATTGAACACAATCCAACACCTAGCCCATCTCCATGTTGCTTCTCGAAGTGTTAAGAGGTTGATCAATTTGGGATTGCATGTATTGGATACATAAAAACATCTAATTTATGAGATTGAATAATAAAAAAAATAAAAGACGGCTGGAATTTTGACTTTCTGCAGAAACTATCTCAATTTCTCAAACTCTCTCCTATTCTATACTCAATTCCCTTGATTTTTGAGTTCCACCACTCACATCCAACGTTGAGAATAGAGAGAAGACACTTTTGGTTGTCTACTGTTGATCTGAAGGTCAAATTCGTGGAGAGCAACTTGGATTTGGAAGATTCATCAAAGGAATAAGTTCTGAAACCCTCTTCTTTGGTAAGTTCTTACTTTGCATGCTTTTAGAACTCAAATTAAGTGTAATTAGAGTGCTTATTTATTTTGATTGCTTCCGTTGCATGCTTGTATGTTCCATCAACTACCAGGGATAGAAGAACTCTTATGGATGAGTGTTTGACTATTCGTGAGAAAACTTCTGTAGAATTGATTTCCTCTCTTGGTGAGAAGCCTTTGATAGCAAGTCTAGCTTTGTACCTTGGTTTCTAAATTCCTGAGATTCCTTTCTTGATTTTGTAAATCCATTTGCAAGTTATTTGTCAACAGTTCGTAGGAATTGAAACCAGAGTCCATGTATTATTGATTTTAAGGGAATCCATTTCCTCATTCATAGCCTGAATCCATTTAGGAGCATCAGAACCATTGACAACTTCATCAAAGGAGATAGGTTTCATCAATTGAGTAACTTTCAGTGTTTAAACCAACATTGATATTGTCTACTTCAGCATATCTTGATGTTGGATTGATTACCTTTCTTGATCTGTCTCTAGTCAGTTCATAGTTTCTTATATCTTCAGCTTCATGAGATGTTTCACCTTTTTCCTCATTAGTTTGATTTTAAGGATTATTATCCTCATTTAGTAACTCTTCACTTTCATGTGGAAGAGTTTAAAATTGTGGTTCATTAGGATGCTCCACCTCAACTACAGTATAGGTGGTTTTGGAGCTGAAGAATAGGGAGAGTTCTTTAATCTGAACATCTCATCTTCTTTGAATACTAGATCTCTGCCTGTGACACGTTTTCTCCGTAGGATGTCATAACTGAAACCCTTTACACCTTCTATGAAGCCTAAGGACATGCACTTGATAGCTCTTGGTTTTAACTTGCCTTGATTTTGATGTACATAGATTGTGCATCCAAATACTCTTAGTTTATCAAGGTTGGGAGAATGTTTTGTCCATCTTTGCTCAGGAGTCTTATAGTTTATTGAGGTATGTGGGCATCCGTTGAGTGTAAACACAGTATATGATGCTGCTTCAGCCGAAAATCTTTCAGGAATAAGAGAATTTGATAGCAAACATCTCATAAGATCAATGATTGTTTTGTTTTGTCTCTCTGCTACCTATTTTGCTGGGGTGTATACCTGACAATCTTATGTCATGAAATACCATGTTTCCTACAAAGAGCATTAAATTCTTCTCCACAAAACTCAAGACCATTATCAGTCCTAAAATATTTAATATGTTTGTTGGATTGTGTCACAACAAGAATTTTCCAATCCTTAAATTTATCTAGGATTTGATATTTTTTTTAAGAGTAATATATTCCAACAATCTAGTGTAATTCATCTATGAAAATGTAAGAATACCTTACACACTGAGTGATTGGAGTTTAGTGGGTCACCCATATCTCGAGAGAAGTCTGAATGAAATAATAGTTTCACCCTAAGAATACATCCTTTGTTTGTGTTTGTGCCTTTTTAAAAGTCGTGTCTTTGGATTTTACCTTATCACAGGACCTGTTCACAAAATCGTAAGGCTTCTTCACTAGACCAGCTTTCGTAGGAATCTCTACTTTTGAAGTGAAGCCTCTAGGCCTTTGCTGTTTGATTACTTTAGCCTTTTTTTTGCTCAGAGAGTTCTTTATTTTAAATAGAGTGCCTTAGGTAGACGACGGGCGAGGAGAATCCTAGATGATTTCGACCCCAACATATTTTATACATACACATTGATTTTTAGTACCCTGTCAGCATATGCTTTGGACATCCCTTTCCAACTTCAAAGGTACCTCCTGATCTTTTATACTCATAGTCGCCTATGAACTAACCATTCTTATGTGAATATAAAGTTCCGTTTAAAGAACTAGGTACACTCTAAACCTTATTTTCTACAGAAAATTTTATCAGAACCATTCCATCATTTTTTAAGCATGAAATAGACCCTATTTTCCAAACAAATTTACAACATCCATCATTTCTAACCCACTTTACAATGTGGTGATTGTTCCAAGTAGACTAACTCCAGCCCACTCTCCCATATATTTGAACATTTTTATGAGGTGTCAATCAATAGATAGAATAGAATCAGTCATATTATTTCCTATATTGATGTCTCGTTCCAGTGTCATTAACATGTTAAAGAGCAACAGAAAAACAATATATAGAGAGTATGAAATC
>NW_024064134.1:0-1018 GCF_009727055.1 Benincasa hispida | reverse complement strand
AGATGCTGAGCAGAGGTAGCGCCACCGTAAGAGGCTTTCGATTGGGTAGAGACGGGGGTTAATTTCCTAGGATTAGATGGTGGTGAACTCGAAAATGAGGAGGAGAAGGAACTTACTGGTGAATCGTTGCCTAGACTGTAGCTTTAGTTTTGAGAATCTGAGCCAGACGACATTGTTCACTGGGGATGCTGAGCGAGAGAGGAAAATGGAGGTTTGGTGAATCTGAGGTTCTAGAGTTTCTAAAGAAATAGAGGTTCGTAGGGATGATGAGTGAGAGAGGAAAAACTTATTCGTAGGCGCAGTGAAGGAGGTTTTTATAGGAGGGGAGGATGATTGCGGCTGACGTCAGGCAGCGCCTGATGTCTGCAATTAATGCAAAGTGGAAGGGTCACCTCGTTTAGCCAAAACACTCGTGTTTTGTGTTTTCAAGACACGTCCCTTCATTGCTCCTTGCGTTAGACTTGTGTCTAATGCTTCCAAAGTTTTAATTGTACACTTTTCTAAAAGAAAAACAATCAAATTTCCAAATTTTGTAAAGGCAAATCAATCAATTTACAACCTTCAAATAACTAAACTAACAAATTCAAACATAACTTAAAATACAGAATGCAAAAGAATAAGATTGAGAGGCGTCCCTGGAGGATGTGGCATTACAACCGCAGAGATGCCTCGACGCGAGCTTCAACTTGTCTCGCGTAGCGCAAAAGACGACTTTTGGGTTCCACTTCGTCTTCAAAGTACGGCTTAACCCTTTGGCCATTTACTTTGAACGCATTAGTGCCATCTTTTCGCATTAATTCCACAACATCGTAAGGAAAGATCGTTTTAATTATGAAGGGCCCAGACCATCTAGATTTCAATTTCCCTGGAAACAGACGCAAGCATGAGGTGAACAATAAAACTTTCTGACCAACAACAAGTACCTTCTTGCTGATGCGTTGGTCGTGCCAACGCTTTGTCTTTTCCTTGTAGATCTTGTTGTTTTCATATGCGTTCATTCGCCATTCTTCGAGCTCGT
>NW_024064133.1:0-1080 GCF_009727055.1 Benincasa hispida | reverse complement strand
AAGTGTTCTCCTTAGCGTTTGCCAACTTCCAGCCTTTTCCACCTCCTGCTTGAGGTGTCTTCACCTCACACCATCAATGCAAATTTTGATCAATGCAACTTTGGGTGTCCTTTTCCTACATAGCCAATGCATGGGGCTTAATATTTCTTCCAAACAAGCCACATGTTAGGATGACGACCTTCATATGAGCTCATTCTTCATATGCGTCCATCCTACTCAATATGTGTTCAACTAGGGTGATGACCAACACCTGTTTTTAGATGTATAGTGCTAGCCTCGGATATCAACGCATAGTGTAATCATCAATGCATAGTAGGTCATCAACGCATAGCAACCCTTCGTTCCCCTTGGTTTTTAACACAACACCATCACATCTTCTACAACGCAACCCAACACACTCAGTCACCGCAATCCTTAACCATCGCAAGAACCAACCACCATGCATTCAACCTAGCTCATCGCATGGTCTATGTCCAACGTATCCATCGTGCATGCCATTGTCAACTTCCAACGCATAGCAAGGTCACACGGCATCGATGCATAGCTCACTCGGCACCAACGTATAGTATGGTCGCTTGGTATCTATGCATAGCTCGCTCCGCACCGACGCATAGGTAACTCGAATGGCATCGACGCATGGGTCACTCACATGGCATGGAGGCATAAGATTCTCGGTCGCATGGCATCGATGTATGGGTCGCTCGAATCGCATCGACGAATGGGTCGCTCACATC
Organism: Benincasa hispida; assembly: GCF_009727055.1. Lineage (NCBI taxonomy): Eukaryota > Viridiplantae > Streptophyta > Magnoliopsida > Cucurbitales > Cucurbitaceae > Benincasa > Benincasa hispida. The sequence goes on along the minus strand of NW_024064133.1, from coordinate 346 downwards.
GCATCGACGCATGGGGTGCTCGCCTGGTACAACACGTCCATCGGGGCTAACACGACACTTGTGTCCACGCATGCCACCTTCCAGCACATGCCTTGCCCCACGCGCTTGCATACCCTCGCACTCGTAGGCCCTCGCGCCCTCGCATGCGCTTTGCATCGCCTGCCCTCGTTGTCACACCCCCTTCTAGATTACCCTTTTTATTCTGAAAGAGGACATGGCCGTGGTAGCTACTAGCCCCGCTGCCAGCACTCACCACCCAAGCCTTTTAATCTAGTTACCAACATGTTCATTTTATTAGTAATATACGCAAACAGCTAACCTCTACCTTAAGTTCTTACGAAGATTA
>NW_024064132.1:0-1673 GCF_009727055.1 Benincasa hispida | reverse complement strand
AAAAAAATTATTATAGAGGATTTTTTTTAAAAAAATAATTTAGAGGATTTTTTTATAAAAAAAATACGTATTTCACGACAGTTCCAGCTTTTTTTTTTTTTTTTTCCCTCCAGATCTTAATGCGCCCTCTATGATTTTTTTTTTCTTTTCTGGGGAAAAAATCCATTTTTTCTACTTTCGTTGTTGTTTTTTCTCTTTTTCAAATAAAAAACTTTTAGTGTAGAACAATTTTCTTTGAATGTCATTTACCTTTTATATATTATTTTCTTAAAATATCCTAAAATATTGAAGTGGGTTTAATTAGAGAAATTGCACCAAAGGACTAAAACAAGAGTTGTGTTTTTGATAAAAAGGTTTCTTTTTCTTTTTTTTTTTTAATGAAAATTGATTTGGTAGATTTAATGTAATATCATAATAAACATATTTAATTTAAAATAATATATAAACATCTTATTTCATACTTAATTTCACCTCCAATATTCCTTACATACATTTACAACATATTCACAAATTAAAATTTTATATTTGGGTTTGAATAGACTCTCGCATGGTAAAATCAAAGCACGAGCTCGTTGTAAAAACCAAAGCAACAACGTACTACAAATATTTTATCTCTCTCAAAAAAAAAAACTTAAGTAAAAAGAACATAGTACAAACTTTGTATTTTCATATAATTTAATGCATTTTATCTAATTATAGCCTGTTCAAAATGATTTTTAAGTATTTGAAAAGTAATTCTAAACTACTATATTGTTCAAATTTAATCTTAACCCATTTGTTATATCGAAAAGAACTAAAAAAAGGATATTTTTTTAAAAAAAAAAAAATTGAAACATTAACAAGAACGTTAGCGAAAAGTGAGGACATAAAAAGAAAAAGAAAGAAGAAAGAAGAAAAAGAAAAGGATTTTTGGTTGCAAATGCATCACGGGGAGATATCGATATGAGCCAAGAAGTAACTCCAATGCCACGGCGGCGCAGCTTACTTTACTATTTTACCCTCGCCGATAGAGTCGGTTTCATTCACCACGTCATTTTCCATATTCACAAACAAATTATCATATTATTAGAGAATAAAATTACTAATCATATTCAAAATTCAATTCAACATAATTTAATTCACATAAATTATGCCAAAAATTTAAATCTCCCTACCTCACTTATTATTGAACTAAGAAAAAAAATTATATATTAGAAAGCAAGAAAAAAGAAAAAGTAGAGATGTCCACGAATTGGATAGAGTTGTGTTATGAGATTTTTTTTTTACCAAATAAAATTTTTGAGTGAGTCTTGATTATCCAAAAGACTTGAACAAGGCCTCTAACATGACTCATGATTCAATTATGCTGAGTTAGAGGATTTTTAATTTTTTCTTATCAATTTAAAATACTTAAAGTTATTTTTGTGCGTGAACTTTCTGGTAGGCGAAAATGCGAAAATGCAATCAAGGGTTATCGGGCATGGCGGCGCTGCCCTAGGGCCAAATTTTTGTGTGCGAACTTTCCGGCTGGTGAAAACGCGAAAATGAACCAAGAGGTTAAGAATGATAAAAAAAAGCTGTGAGCCAGACGGTTTTGCAAAGCAGCTTATTCGGTGTCCCAAATGACTATCGAGCCCGACAGGGTTGCACGGGGCCTAATTTTTGTGCGCGAACTTTCAGGCGGGCGAAAACAC
>NW_024064131.1:0-1192 GCF_009727055.1 Benincasa hispida | reverse complement strand
ATACAATAGGCTTTAGATAAAACTATAAGGGGATTGCATCTTAATCTCAATAATGGCCAGGAAGCACACTTTCCTCCCACTACATTGAGGTACTCCAACTCTTTGAGCAAGATGCATCTGACCTGTCTCAACAACTCTTTGTTAACAGTCAGATCTAGAAATCTTTAAATTTTCTATTCTCTGATCTAGCCATTTAGATATCTGAATATCTACAAATGGCTTTTACCTATTTGATTCTCAATAGAGGTTGCTAGAACAAACATTATTTTTGAAAAAGAACATTTCATTTATCCCAAAAATATATACACAATTTGTTCTTTCCAAGTTTTAACAATGAAAAACAAGTAGCAACTTCTCCCACTGGATGAGCTGAGCAAATGGTCCCAGGGTCAAGTTAGTCTGGTTACCTTTCTCTGCTCTTTTTTCGGCAAGATATTGAGGGCAATGTCTCCTTCAGTGCCCTTTTTCGTTGCAGTGGAAACATTTTCCTTTACAGCGCTATCTTTGTCTTTCAATCCAGTAGGCTTTTTCTTCCCTTCCCCTTTGCCTTTCTTCACAAAAATACTCTTACTCTTCAAAGAGGAGGTAACTTCAGGCTTGGAGGACATTCCTCTCTTCTTGGCAGTAGTAACATTTACTTCTAGCACCAGACCCTTTGTTCTCAACATTGTCTGGTAAGCCCGTAGCTTATTCAGCAGAGTAGTCAAATTTTATTCATTAATGCATTTAAAATTGCAGAAAACTCTTCAGAAGAGATTCTAGAATAAAACCAATTTGACTTCTCTTATCCATGACAACACCATTTACTTTTGCCATATGAAAGTGGACCATCATGTCTAGGACATGTTCACAAACATTGGTCCCCACTTTGATGCGACTGTTGTAAACATGCTTAATGGCATCCCTTGCAGAGATTCCATAATCTCTTTAGCAGTACTCATATCCTCATGCTTCTTTTGTCAACACATCAGATAAGCTGGCGTGGATATAAGCACATGCTATATCATTAGCCTTGACCCATTGTCATATACATCCCGAACATTTCGGTTTGTGTTAGAGCTAGGAATGGTAGGACAATCCTCAGTTAAGACAAACCACAAATTGTCTATCACAAGTATCGTGTTCAAATTTGATTTCTAATTCACATAATTATCCCCAATAAATTTATCTGACGCCAACACTTGTATTATTG
>NW_024064130.1:0-5513 GCF_009727055.1 Benincasa hispida | reverse complement strand
CTGTCTATCTAAGATAGACAAAAAGAAATTAAAGATGCTTATTCTAATGTCCTATCTCATCTTTTAACAAAAATATAGTTGCCCAAACCATTACAAATAAACAGATATGGGTGTTACCATTTAAGTATCACGCGGTCTATCTGATAGACAAAAATAGATGCTCTTATCTCTTTCTATCTCAATTCAAAAGTTAGCAAATAAATAGATTCAACTCAACCTAAACAAAATACATAGAGGTGCAAAACTATATAGAAATGATAGAAGACATATATTATTGGTTTACCGCTGAAGTCCTATCATTTATCTTATCTTGAGATAGATAGTGATACATTCTATCACTGTCTTATTCTCAGATAGATAGAGATAACATTTCTATACTTTCTATCACATCTCTATCTAGCTCAATTCAAAGTTATAAATAATAGATCCACTCAAATAAACAAATATAGAGTCCAAACCGTATAGAAACTATAAAACAGATATTAATGTTACCATGAAGTCTAAAAACTATCTATCTGAGCATAACAGGGATAGTATTCTATTCTCTGCCTATCTCAAAATAGACAGAATATCCCTCTATCACTATCGGCTCTGATATTTTTTAGATAAGAGAAGTCTATCTTTTGTCTATATAGAAAGAATAAAAGAGATAGGACAGTGATAGAGCTTTCTATCTCTAAAAAATCAATTCTCAATTTCAAAGTTATCAATTGGATAGAGATAGTTTAATTCTCTTCTATCTCAGATAGATTAGAGGATAACACTTTTATCCATTTATCTATCTTGACGGATAGTGTATCTTTGTCTATCTGGATAGACAATTTAGAACATTTATCACTGTTTATTTAGATAATATAGAAGCAGAGAACTGCTATCTTCTATTATTAAATCGGAAAATTATCAATTAATAGATTGGATTGATGTTAAAGCTTTGCTAAGTTCTAAGATTAGATAGTTGAGCATAATTGCACAACAAATATATATTTTGTATGTTAAAGTTCAATTGATACATGGAAGAATTTGAAGTTTAATCAAAACTATTTTAGGCTTTATCTTCTTCTTTTTTTCAGATTCGTTTCTTTGCTTTGGTTATTTGACTGATTCAACTTTCATTATTTTCTTTTTCTTTTCCTTGCTTTCTCAACTTTGTCTATTTTTTTTGCTACCATCGGTTTGCTTTTACAAAATTTATGCTTCATAATGGTTTTAATAAGTATGATTATAATAGAAGAATTAATGAATGGAAAGAAAAGAGTAATGTTGTATACTTTTTTGAAGGATTTGATGACTTAGATTTGTAATCTGAGAATTGAAACAGCAATGAGAGAAAGAAATGAAGATGAGCCCAAAATTAGCGTTCAGAGAAAGAGGAAGAAGGAGATAGCACAAAATGATAGCAGCTCAAGTGGAGGGAGAAAAAAAAATAAGCAACGAAAAAGCGGAAAAAGAGACGAGATAGAGGTGACTAGATAGACATAAATGCGTTGTCAGTCTGTCGTTGGCAAGAAGAAGATGATGAAGGTGACGTAATGTATCGGGTTGGATTTAGATATCAATTAATTCATTGGGTGGGTCGCGATTTTTTTGTTTAATGAGCAGGGATATCGATATTTCACATGTTGGGCTGAGCTTTTTCTCCATTCTGTTTTAGCCTTCTTTTTTGAATTTTTCTATGTTATTATAAATAATTGGTCCTCTTTTTATTTAAATTTTGAAAAAACACCCCTATTTACAAACTATAAAACATTAATTATAGTTACTCGACTAATTAAAGATTTTGTATTAATTATTGATTTAATATTATATAATAAACATTTTTTAATTTAATGAAATAGTTGAATTTATAAATAAAAATAAGGGTAGTGTTTAAATGTTCAAAATTACTTAAACTATTTTTAAACATTTAACAAAATATTTATTGGTCTATTAGTGATAAGACACTCATAGACATGTATCAATGTATTACATTTTGTAAATTAAGTTGGCTCAATTTCTATATTTGAAAACAATACAATAAAAATTACTTATTATATATATATATATATATAGTATTATTTAACGTTTTATCTTTTAATATATGATTAGTGTTACTTTAAAATTTTAAATTCAGAATTTTGACTGTTTGCATAATAGAATCTCTAAAAGGTTATTGAAAATAAAATTAAAACTTTCACCCAAACAAAGTGAATTGAAAACCCACACCAAACAAACTTTTAGTCCATGTTTGGTAGACCATTTTTACTTTTTATTTTTGATTTTAAAAATTCAAGTCAATTTCTTGTTCGATATTTCTCATCATAATTATTTCCATTATTTCTTATAGTACAAACAGTTGGATTCTAAACTAAATTTAAAAAACAAAAACAAGTTTAAAAGATATTTTTTCTTAGTAGTTTTCAAATTTTGGCTGACTTTTAACCAAGAAGATAAGAAATTTGAATTAAATTTAGAGGTAAAAATAGTTATTGTTATAGCATTAATTTTTCAAAAACAAAAATAGGAAAGCTCCAAATAGTTACTAATCAAAGCCCTTATTGTCCATTATTTTTCTAAGTTTTAAAAATATTTTTAATTTTATTTCATTGGTTATTAAAAATAAAGGCCTACCAATTAAAATTCTTAATTATCTTAAAAGCAATGAAGCTGCTCCTAGTTTTCAGTATTAAAATAATCAAGACTTTTTCCGGACGAGCTTCGTGTGTGAATACTATTTTTCACTTCCAATTATTTATATCTCTTCCTTTTCTCTTTGTTTCTTCTTTTCGTATACTATTTAATTTTCTTGTTTTCTCTTTCTTTTTTCCAGTTCACCTCAATCCTCACTCTATCAAAGAAAAATACTAATAACAAAACACTTGCTATATATATGGTTACAAATCGTTTTTCTTAAGTAAATTTCAATAAATAAAAATTGTAAGATTTTATTGACTTCAAGTAGTTTGAAGATTTTAGAACACATATTTTATCGTGACATACAAAGATTATGAATCAACAGTAAATTAATATGAAATTTAAAGTAAAGAAAGAACATTAATATAATTATCAAGATAATTACCTATGCAAATATATCTTAGATGCTTACTGATTTATTGTTTTCTTTTTTCTTTTTTCTTTTTTTATATTTTGAAAAGGAGGAATAAAATTTGGACATATTTAGTATGCATCAAAAGAGGACATGTTTTAGTGATGATATTCAAAGGATTTTTACTTCCTCTATAAATAGAACAAATGTTATTATTATATTGGAATAATTTAAATTTGAGAATAATATACATAAAAAAAGTTAGAGTATTATATATAGGAAAATTATTTTAATTGACAAATATTGCTGAAAATATCATATTTATAAATATAGAAAAATATCAAAATCTATTAGTGATGGACACATATCATACTCAGGATTCTCATAAAACGAGTTGTCAAATGAGATGTTACTAACAAAGGTCTTGACATCTTCCTCAGAATTGCTACTTTTATCAGAATCATTAATAGACCGGTAAGAACATAATTTTGATTCTGTTTCTTTGGAAAATTCGGACATTCAACTTGAAAATGTCGGAAGTCTTCACATATATTCAAAATTAAAATATAAAAAGAGAAAAAGTTGTTTTTTCACAATTCGCGGTGTTTGGATCTAGAAAGTGTTTCTAACAACCAAATTTAGACTTTTTATCAAAAATAATTGGCTAAATTTAGTGAATTTGAAAAGTAAAAATGACACATAATCTGAATTGTTTACAAAAGAAATCTTATCCCCATTTCAAAGTTTTAAGAATTATTTTATTTTATTTAAAAAACTTACGAAATTAATCATAAATTACTTAAGTGAGCTTAAATGGTAGTTGGCAAAAGTTTCCTTTTTTAAAGGTTGAATGTTTGATTTCCATTCTCAAATTTGTTGTATTAAATAAAAAATCACGACTTTATCGATGACCTCAAGTGAAATTGTTTCTTGCTTCAATTATTATTTCTTTCTTTCTCTTTCTTTCTTCTTTTCTATATTCTCTCTTTCTTTTTTTCCATTTTGCTTTCTAGGTGTTGGTGTCGGTAGTGGAGATGTCCTCACTCAAACAATACATTTTTTTAGAACAACTGCAAAAGAATAGGATACGGTACCTAACCTCAATCTTTAGGGAGACTTTAGGGAGAAAAGACATGTCAATTATCATTAAGCTAAACTCATTTTGACTCACTTGAATAATACTCAAATGCTAGGTTATGTCTTTGTTTTTCCACTTTAACAACAAATTAAAAGAAAATAAAGTGGGGATACACCCAATATTATTGCTCAAACAGAAATAAGAAAGTGAGCAACAATAAAATACATGATAAATTTGGTTTGTTCCCAAAGTAAAATAGAGGAGGTAGGATATCAATCGTAGTGGAAGAACAAGGATCATCTAAACATTCAAATTCACTAATTTTGGCATAATATAAAATATGCTTCTACAGAAAAATGGGTTTCAAGACATACCTCTTGAAGAATTTCTTCAAAGCTCCATCTCCAGCTGCAATCTTCTCCATATCTTGTTATAGACCACCTCAATTCTCTTGGTGCTCTAGAATGAGTTGTGGGACTCAAAACAAACTTGAATCAAGGGATGAAGGAGAATAGCTCACTGCAACAACCTTTGTTGAAGAACCTTTCTTCAAACCGATTTTTCTCTCAAAATTCTGTAGATTGCATGTCCGATTTTCACTCCAATCTTCTCATTATATTGCAAATCAACATGCAAAGAGAAGAGCTGCATGTGTTGCAGCTCATATTTGGAGAAGACAAGGCCAAATAGTTGCTTTATGATTGAGCTAGTTAAGCGATGGATAATGGAAAAATCCATTTTTCCATTTAAATGTGTTTTTTTTCTTTTTTAATTTTATCTAAAAATCAAAATTTGATTTAATAAATCTATTTGATTTTAAAAATGAAAAAATTAATTAATTTCATAAATTAATTAATTAATAAATAAAATTTAATTAATTTAATATCAAATATTAAATTAATTTTAACACATATCAATCTTTATATATTTAAATCATATTTAAATATATAAATTCTCCTATACCGGCCATTTAATTCTAAAATTAAACATATTTTCTCATATAATTACTAATTCCCTTAATTTAATTTGAACTTTCAAATTAAACTTATCACGCTATTCTAGAGCTAGTCCGTTACGACGCTAGTAGGGGACCTTGCAAACCTACAAATCATGGGCTCCAACGATCCGAGATTAATTGGCTAAACTTATTAAACCAGATTAATCTTCATTTGTTAATTAATGGGTCATTTCACTAAAACCATAGTTGCCTCCCTCACTGTAGATATATTTATGTCCACATGATTTAAATCCATAATCAAAGTCGACCCTTCACAGGTTATTTCGTAAATAACGGTTGGGTCAAATATCTTGTTTTACCCCGATATTACGTCTTTTTTCTCAAGTCCTACTTGATCCTCTAATGAACAACTGGTTTGTGATCCAATCACCAACCGAAAACTGCTCTCACCAGTG
>NW_024064129.1:0-1677 GCF_009727055.1 Benincasa hispida | reverse complement strand
ATCTATTCATAAAGAATTAATATTTAAATTAATTATTTAAATATTACAATTAATTCTCCAATTTCGTTTAATTCCAAAACTAACGTGTAATTATTCCACATATAATTATCAATTCCCTTAATTCAAATTTGAATGTTCAAATTAATTCATATCAAGCTATTCCTAAGGCTTATTCCGTTTTGTGAGCTAGTAGGCAGATAATGGACCTATAGATCATGGCTCCCCATTTTGAATCCAATATTAGTTGGCTAAATTCTTTAAACCGAATGGAACCCACATTCGTTAATTACCGGGTCACTCTAGATATTCATTGTGATGAAATTAGTATTTAATAATTTAATATTTGATATTAAATTAATTAATTAAATTATTTAATTAATTAAAATGAATTAAATTTAAAATGTAAAATTTGAATTTTGTGAAAATTCAAATTTAGAAAACCATTTTATTTAATTTAAGTTTTGGAAAATTAAATTAAAAATTGAATTTTAAAGAAAATTCAATTAGATTTATATATTTTAAAAAATAAGAATTGATTTTAAATTCTTTTTAAATTTAATTTAAAATTTGAATTTAATCCAAATTGGAAAAACCCACTAAATGTGGGATTTTTTCACTTTAAACACCTTATTCATAGAACCACATAACCCATTCAAATTGTTGTAGGAGATGTGGTTAGAGTGTGCAATCTAATTGCAAGTATTCTTGGTACAAAATTGAAGTTCTAATTCAGAAAAAAAGAACATGAAAAAAGGGATTTTTGCTGAGAAATTCTACTGAATAAGAGTTCTTCAGTTTTCTGGAAAAAGTCATCTTCTTCTCCTAATTCCCTTTGATTCAGCTTATTTTCAGTCCCACAACTCAATCTAAGTGTTCGGTGTAAAGTAGGTGTCGTTAATTCTATCTACCCAAAACAAATGAAATTTATTTAAACTCTAACTACAACTAGAACTAACTCATAGTAATAGTGGAAGTAAGAGGTCGATTCCAAGAGAACCACAAATAATTGGCCTAAAAATTGACTATTTGAATTCCTAAATGCGAAAGATTAAATGTGGGAGTTTGTTTGTTTTAAGAACTAAAAGAAACTAACTAAGCAAAAGACAAGAATTGATATAGGAAATTTATTAATGAGAGAAATAATAAAGAGATTGTGAGATAAAATTCAATGGAAATGAAATTTTGAAGATTTTATATAACTAGGCAATTCTACCATTGACTTAATAAGAAATCATGCAATTAAATTTTTCAAGAGTTCATTAAGAATAAATTCCTAATGCCCTAATTAGCTAATTTCACAATAAACTCTAATCTAGGTTTTAATTGCTTACTAAAGACATTTCACAACTAATGCCTAAATTGTATTGAACTCATGGGTTTTCTTAACTATTCCAATCATGAAATAAAAAAAAACTAAAATTTCAAGATTGATTACATGGTTCTAAATTAATAGATTCTTTAAAGAAAAGAGGAAAAGAAGTCCATATTTCTATCAAGACTACTAATTCTTACAACTACAATTACAATTTTGTTATAGAACCATGTAATTTTTGAATACAAAAATTGATTAATCTTGATTCGTCAATTCAATCTTAATCAATTTTATTCTAAATCTTAGTAAGAACATTCAAAAGAAAGTAATTACATGAAAGAAAACTCAAGAAAAGGCCTGATTAC
>NW_024064128.1:0-3074 GCF_009727055.1 Benincasa hispida | reverse complement strand
CTTGGTCTTCAAGTCAAACAACTCCATTATGGGATATTTATATCGCAAAGTATCCCAAAATTGTTCTTTAAAAGTTTGGCCTTGAAAAAACTATTCCCAAACTCACTCTAGCCCCAACTCATGCAGAACTTACCAAAGACCCGATGCTGAAAATGTTGATGAAAGCTTATACAAAAGCATGATTGGAAGTTTTCTTTATTCGATAGTCAGTCATCTAGAGATTACTTATACTATACACATTTGTGTTAGATATTAATCTAATTCGAAGATAGGTCATCTGACAAGTGTTAAACAGGTTCTCAAATACATTAGTGGGACAATGTACTATGGCCTTCTTTATTTCTTCTGATTCTAATGGAGTTCTCGTAGGATATTGTGAAGCTAATTGGGCTGGAAATTTAGAAGATAAAAAAAGCACCTCCAGGGAATGTTTCTTCCTATTAAACAATCTCATATCTTGGTTCAGCAAGAAGCAGAACTGTGTTTCCTTGTCAACTATTGAAATTTAATATATAGCTTTTGATAGTATTTGTACAAAAATCCTACAGATGAAACAGATGCTTCAGGAGTATGACGTTGCCTAAGATGTCATGACCTTGTTTTGTGACAACATGAGTGCTATCCACATTTTCAAAAATCATGTTTAACATAGCAAGACTAAGCACATTGATATCAAGCACCACTTCATCAGAGAACTTGTCGAGTCTAAGGTTATCTCTTTTGAACATGTAAGTACTAATAAACAAATTGTGGACATCTTTACCAAATTGTTGGATGTTTCTTAGTTTGAATCCTACGTGCTACTCTTGGGGTGTGCCGAATTGATTTATAGAAATTAATTGCTCTTTTGGTAAGTGGAGAGATTTGGGTCAAAGTTCAATTTACCAACCCATAGTTAATTCTCACCATATTTCATTTTATGTGGTTTACTCTTTAAATTTGATTTTTTTCCTCTTCACTAGTGGTTTAATCCTCAAACGGTTATGGTGTTGGTTTTTGCCGTATTTCTCTAATCATGTTGAGTTCAACTGTCTACCTAAGGATTTTCGGGGTACACATGTCCCCGACACTGTGCACAACATCCATCCTCTTAAGAGTTCTAACATTCCTCTTCCTAAGGATTTGGAGGTTCTGGGAGGTTTGATATTGATTCCTACTGAGCTTGGGACTCACATATTTCGCATTATGACCTATGAGTCTCATACATTAAGCACTATTATTCATGATCTGACTAATCGTTTGGCCAAAATTGATGCATTGGTCCATCTTTTAAGTACATCGCTTCCGCAATCTGATGATGCTTCATCTTCCCAGCACCTACCGTCTGATTGATTTTCTTCTTGAAAAAAGGGGGAGATGATTGATTGTTAATTGTTATGGTGGTTATTCTGTTTTTGAGCTGTTCCTGTTCTCTTCTCTTTTTTGTTGTTGTTGATGTTTAGGATGTATCTCGAAATCTATTTTGATTAATATTGAAATGGTGTGTTTTTGTTTTTCTCGTCCTCGTGTATTTGGTTGGTTTTCCAATAAAAGATAATCTTATATCAAAGGGAGAACTTGTTACGGTGTTGGTTGGCTGATAATATTTTCTTGTATTTTGTTGGATATTTTTTCTCTGACTTGGTGTCGGTATTCTTTTCTTATTGGTGGCAAATTTGCTGGGGTGATCTTTCATTTTTTGGTTTGTTGTCGTTGGTGGTCTTATACACATCTAGATGTGTATAAGAGACAGGTGTTAGGGGGAGCCTAACTTACTCGCTAGCATTCGGTTGTGAGTAAACTGACTTTAAGTAGTCTTAGTTGAAGCGTATTTTGTAAAAACTAAGTTATATTCTAGTGGATTTCTTTTCACCTAGGCGGAATGTCTCTCAGACGTAGGTGTGAATTCATAGAACTGGGTTCCGCCTAGTTTGGATTCATAGAACGGAATGTCTCTTAGACGTAGGTGTGATTTCATATAACGGAATGTCTTTCAAATAATATTATTGTGACTCACTCTTTTTCAGGTTATTTTATAATCGTTAACTTTTTTGGCTTTAACTTGTGAAGTGGGGGTTTGACATATAATTTTGTTTATCATGCAATTATTTGTATCTCTTATAAATCATATCAAGTGGCATCAGAGCACTTGGTTAAAAAAGTTTGGATCACCAATATCAAAGACAGAAGGTCTTGAGGGAGTCACAAAATTTGATGGAAAAGATTGGGCATTGGAAGTTGCAAGTTAAGGAGTAACTTACAAAGAAAGTGAATATAAGCCATTGAAAAGAGAGATCAAAAGAGATGTCAAATGAAGATTAAGATGGGAGACCCAAAATGAAGAAGTAGTTGATATCATCATAGTATCTTTCTCAAGTAATATGGCCAATTTTGTTGCCAAAAGACTATTGCAGTAAGACTGATTTAATTTCAACATGCACATGGCTTTAATAAGTGTTAGGCCTGCTACCACTTCGTTGGGTCTGCTTCTGCAAAAGAAAAGCTAATTAGCCCAAATGATGAAGAATAAAATGAGGCTCTTTACCTAGATCCAATTCGAGAGGCCTTGATCTTTGCCCCAAATTTCTTTAGTTGGTAGAGAACTTGGTTGATAAGTGCCCACGATTTTCCAGCTGATGGCTTACACGTGGTTGATCCCACTGTTTTTGTCTGATGGAAAATGAAAAAAAAAAAGACTTTTGATTTCTGATGGCTGATTAATGCAAAACAAAATTTCTTTCTCTCTCTAGCTTTCAGATTCTCTCGTTCTCTGCCTTTTTGTATTCTTTTCTTTCTTCTAACCTTAATGCCTTTTGTTTAATCTGTGAGATTGTTTATGAGTATACAATGAGGATGCTTGTAGTCGGGTAGACGATGGCAGAAGAAAAGAGGTAGACGATCCTGCAATCGTGTAGACGATTGCTGGAAGAAAGGTAGACGATCATTTGTTCTTCTAGCTGATTTGAAGAAAAAAAAGAGTAAACAATGAGCGATCTTGTAGACGATGAGAAGAGAAGAAGAAATTTCCACTGCGATGTACGTGGTTTGGCTATGAAAGCCTACATTCACAGGAAGGAGAGAGTTTTATTAAGAAG
>NW_024064127.1:0-4965 GCF_009727055.1 Benincasa hispida | reverse complement strand
AAAATGTACAAATACAATAAACTAGGGCATTACAATACCCATAAATTCTCCCACTTGCCCTAGTGATACAAAACTCGTAAACCTAGTCCTACTAGGTGACCCTTGAACACTTTAACCAAGAGGGCCTTTGTGAATGGATCAAATAAGTTATCTTGGAAAGCAATCTGGGTGACGATTAAGTCTCCTCTGTGTACAATCTCCCTGATGAGATGGTACTTTCGCTTGATATGCTTTCCTCTTTTATGGCTTCGTGGTTCCTTTGAATTTGCAACTACTCCATTGTTGTCACAATAGAGAGTGACAGACAGGTGCATATTAGGAACTACTTCTAGATTTGTCAGGAATTTTCTGAGCCATAATGCTTCTTTTGCTGCTTCACTTGTAGCTACATACTCAGCTTCCATTGTGGAGTCGACAATATAACTCTGCTTGATGCTTCTCCACATAATTGTTCCTCTATTTTAAGTGAATATTAAACTCGAAGTTCATTTCCTCGAATCAATATCGGTATGAAAGTCAGAATTAGTGTATCCAGTAAAGATAAGATCCTTATCACCATACACGATCATATAATCTCTCGTTCTCTGAAGATACTTAAGAATGTTTTTAATAGTAGACCAATGATCATGACCAATATTGGACTGAAATCTGCTGACAATTCCAATGGCATAGCATATATCGGGACGAGTACAAAACATTGCATACATTAAACTCCAAACTACTGATGCATATGGAATTAAATTCATCTCCTTAACCTCTAGAGGTGTCTTAGAACTCTATTCCTTAGATAAGTGAATTCCATGTCTGAAAGGTAAAAATCCTTTCTTGGAATTTTGCATTGTATACCTAGACAACATCTTGTCTATATAAGATGCTTGAGATAAAGCTAATGTTCTATTCTTGCGATTCTGAACTATTTGGATTCCAAGAACATGCTGTGCTTCTCCCAAATCTTTCTTTTGGAATTGTAAAGCCAGTCATCTTTTAACGTCAGCAAGATATTCTACCTCATTCCCAATGAGTAGAATATCATCAACATACAACACCAGAAAAGCGACAATTTTGTTAACGATTTTCTTGTATATACAGGGTTCGTCAACATTTTGTTCAAAGCCATAAGATTTGATCGTGAGCGATCAACATCTCATATCCAGATCTAGGAAGCTAGTTGTGTTAAATTTAAACAAATGCGATCATTAATGTTCTTTGTACATATTGCTCTTGACTCTGTGTTATAAAACCCTTCGAGCTAAGTGAACACCGCTTATAGAATTACATCTCCTTTCAAGGATAACATTTCAAAAAAGCTGTCTTGAATCGATTGTCTATTCAATCATCATAAAATATGGCTGATGGACAACAAATATTCTAAGATAGAAATTCATTTTGAGAAAGGATGTGTGATCATTTATCTGGTCAACAACTCTTGGTTGAAGGACCTCAGTAATCAAACAAATATTGTGAAGACCCTAACTACTTATCAATAAACTCTTGGTTGATACCATTTCCTGCTATTTTCTCCTAGATTCTTTTATTACTATGCCTTTACTAACGATGGTGAATTGATTTTTTACAATTGTCTTTCCTGTCAGGAAGGTCTGCATTGATCGATACTCAATAACCTCTTTTTTCCGCAAGGTCAACCGACCAGAGCTCCAAATCTATATGGCATAAATCAAAAGAGAATAAATAAGAGATACAAAGAAAAAAGGGAATCAAGTGGTTTGGATCGATTTGAGATTGTTGTCAGGTTGGTTCGGAGATTTGGTTGAGTTTTAAAAAGAGGAAAGCGAAAACAAGAAAAGGCGGACGAGAAAGATTGAGGAGTAAGAAGAGAATCTCTCGAGAGTGGGGAGTTCGGAAGACGTTGTCGTGGAGAAGCCATTGCAAATGTAATGTTCATCGTCACGTCGATTAGGCGATCATGTAGTTAGAAGCTCCAGCGATCGTGTAACAGTTGGATTAGACATCGATAAATATAGTAAAAGCTAAGATGATCGTATGAGTAAACAGAACGATGGTTGATCATAGTAAATGAGTAATTAGTTCTATATGACCAGTTAGAGTTTGTGAACGAATCGCGGAGGGAACTCAGTAAAGCCGATCATTAGTGTAATACTGACGAAGCTGTTATGATCAAGTAAAAATTGTAAAATGATCGTTTTAGCATTTTGTATAGTGATCGATGTGATCATTTATAAGCGACCGTGGCATGTCCCAATTGACTCCAATAGTTTAATAAAAAGAAAGTTGTTCATAGCTTTAACCACTTTCGTACATGGAGATTTTTAAAAACCTAATTGTTACGTTAATAAAGAACTTCAAGAATCAGGTTTCCTAACAGATCATAAAAAAAAGAAACCTTTGTTTCTTTTGGGTAGCTACATAATAGACATATTTTGAACGTGTTCAAATTTTTTAGGATTTTGCACCAACACATGTGCTGGAAAACTCACAAAAATCCAGAGAAATGAACGTATAATATCTCTTTACGTCCTATCCAAGAGCCTGTAGGCATTCAGATAATGACTTTATTTCGAGAAAGGAAAACTATGTCGCTCACTGTTAAATTAATTATACCGCTAGTCTCAAACTACAAATGTAACCCCAAAAGAAATTTGGTAACTCGAGTCTAAATGCATCATGGAACAAAATACCATGGTCTACAAGGTTCTATTTCTCTCTCTGCACACCACCGTTCTGCTGAGGTGTGCCAAGGGCTATGATTGAGATTCTGGATCCTATTATCGAAGTATTATCAAATAGTTCTGGAATCCCATGTCCATTATCATATCTCTCTACTATATCAAATTATATTTTAATCTTTTTCCTAAAATGTTTTCAACCTCGTGCCGAATACTTTTTGAACTTTTCAAAAAAGTTTCAGACTTTTGGGCATTAGAAACCTGCCCATACATAATAATCAATATAAGACTAGAATGAAATATTCATACCCTTTCTGCGTCTAACATTTGGAGACCCACAAAGGTCTGAGTTGAATCAGCTCAGGGGTCTTTGGCTCTAAAGATCTTTTTTTCAGAAAAGATCTTTTGTCATTTACCCTCAAGGAGCTCAGGACTCACAATCATGATGTCAAATGAACTTGTGTTACTAACTTGATTTAGTATGACGATTCTTAAGGCCAAATCTCAATCATGTTTCAAACTATATAGTGTACCTGAGTCAAAGGGTTAAAGATAGGTCAATTGGAAGAAATCTCTCTTCTTATTGGTACCAAACAGTTTTTAAACATCTCTGATGTTCAAACATCTTTGACCTCAGTTGGTTTTATACAAATGTAACCAGAGAGTTATTTACTAATTTTGCAGCAGTAAATCTATTTAATTTTCCTGATATGATGTAACTTCATTAATTTTGAAATAAACTTTATAATTTTGTTCTTAGCCAAAAAGAAACAGATATGTAAATTCATTTTCATAGAAGGAATATAATATACATTTGACTCAAATAATGGTTACTTATTCTCCTATAAATAAGATTCATATTCCCACTACTTTTGGACGAAACAATCTCCGTTCCCTATTCTTAAGATTGTTTTCACCTTCTGTCATAAAAAACTAAATTTTTCTTTTCCCCCAAAAAAACAAAAAAATCTTGTCTGTGACGATTATACAAACATGATTAGCCGGCACTGAATCAATTATTCCAGATTATTCGTCAACTAAACATGTCATTAACAAAGTAATTATTATACTGGTCGAAATCTGCCACTCCATCACAAACATAATCAATAAGTGGGAGTAAGGACAATCCTCGTAATAAAACGAGAAGTAGTATCTAGAAGAATGACATGCTGGATAAATAAAACCAAATATAAGAGAAATATAAAACTAAAACAAACTGAGAGTCCCATAATATGGCGTACCGGGTGTGGCATCATGATACTTCTCACTAAAACAAATATGGGACCAAGCACCAATCCTGAATAACTCTTATCATTGCGCAGGAATAACTCTATCCCTGAATAGCCGCTCTAGTCGTTGCGGCAAAAATCCTACAATCAACTATGTAATCTAGTAAGTACGTGGCGACCGGCAATCAGATATAGAACGGTAAACTGCCTCCGAAATTAGAACGGAACAATTATCCAAGAAAGAAACTTAATAAACGTCTACAATCTACTATGAAGGTCCGTAGTGCGAATCCTAGTACAACCTGTAGGATAAGCCGTCGGTAAACGACTAGGCAAAGACGCTAAAGGCTAACCAGCCAGGCAACAACAAGGAAAACTCACGTCTCAGACTAATGAAGAGACCGGTAGGAACTATATTGAACACTATCACATCCATATACTATATGAAACTCCTCTTACGATAATCATATAATACTAGAGGTTCTCCATTCGGACATCATATGAAGACATCATGGTCACTCACACTCTCTGATCTGGAAGAGAGACTCTAGTAATGACAGTTAAACTTTATACATAATATATAGATGCAATAATATAATCTGTTCCTAGCTCAAGGCAACAACATCGGCGCTATCACCGAGTAAGTAGAATATCTATGAAATAGACTTACAAAAACTACTCGTATGAAAGGGTGTCTCGATTTCCCTCAGGGGGCAGACATGAAGTACGTAATCATCGGAACTAGACGTGAACTAAAAACAACAATCATATTATTAACCCCCAAGTTATAATAACTTATCATAAGAATAACTGATAATCTATTAGATATAACTAGATCCTTTCTAAAAAAAACAGTCATGTGATATCAGTAAACTCTAAATGATAATACAGTCTAAGGATAACATATATCATATAGTTCTCAAAAAATTACAATAATAAATGGCTATCAAAGTATAGCGTTAGTCGGATAATTTACCCTCAAACGTAGTTACTACTTACCTAGAAAACAGATAACTGCCTAAGTTGTAAACCTGGTGATATATTATAAATAGATTAAATAAACAGCATTATTTTGCGGAAACATAGAGCCA
>NW_024064126.1:0-5066 GCF_009727055.1 Benincasa hispida | reverse complement strand
AATCTTTTTTTAATTTTCAAAATTTGGCCTTCATTTTTTGAAACTCCTGATAAAAAGTAGATAACAAAGGAAGAATATTTGATGTTGAACATAGTATCTATGAGCTTAACTTTTAAAAGGAAAAAATCAAATGATTTCTAAACAGACCTAAAATGTGTTAAATCAAAAAAGTTGGGTCCTTTTAAGTTATTTTTTTTTTCTTTTATCCATTATTGTAAATGGAAAGAAACTTTATTTTTTCATTAAATCTGAAATAGGACTCAATGAGGAATTCTCTTTATCACTCTCCAATGGAAAGAAGAATGATCATATATTAATTAGGCAAGGTAATATATTGAATATTCTTACTGAGTATTTTTATATCTTCACTCCATTTCGATGTTTTATAGTTTTCAGGTAAAGAGTAGAGATGCACGTCTTGGTGCGTAAATGACAACTGTCTGGCAAATCCGTGATAATCGAGTTCACTGGGACCAGTTTATTATGACTTCCGCTCATGATGTTTAAGATTTCTTTCATGTTTTTCCACTTTCAGTCTTCATGTTATGAAACTTATTGATAGTAGCTTATTCATTTCCAAACTATTTACAGTTTTCTAGATCGTTAAATGTTACTAATGTGGGAGCTTTATGATTGTTATGGGAACCCTGGTATTTGACTTTTATTTTAGTATTTAATGATAATATATTTTATTTTTGACTTTTATTTATAAATTAGCATTTAATTTGCGCTATTTGAAAATGTATCATTTTAAATTTTTCTATGCCATGCAATGTGGTATATAGTAACGTCCTAGCTACGAGGTCCCATTAGTGGGAGTCAGGTCTGTTACACACTCCTTCGCCAAAGCAGGAGGTAAGTAGGATAAATTACTCCCCTTAAGGACTGATTCCGGGTTCTGAGAAATGTAGCGCCACACCCCTCTCCTGGACACCGAGTAGGGTTTAAGGTCATATTGGGACTACTATTCTATTGTCATTAGAGGAAGATCAGTTGGTACTATTAAGAAGTTAAAAGTGTAGACTTGAACAGGGGCAAACTAAAGGTAATTTGCCCAAACTAGTAACGTGTACAAGAGCTAATTTTTTAATGGGTTATGCGTACTGAGATATTGGTCACGTAGTATTATTCTGAACCAATCAGACATAGAAAGATAACTAATGTAGTGCAAGAGAGTGTGCAACTCGTTGAGTTTCTGAAGCGATATTGTTACTACGACAGTTAACGGAATGGTGAGATAATGTGTAATTAAAAGAGTTTAATTAATGTATTCATGATACCGTCTGGAGATAGCTTTCACAGCCACTAAGTCCATAAATTCTCCTTGGCATTAAAATAGCTGATGCTTTACTTGAACATATATAGTTTTGGGTAATTTGAAATGTTCAACCTCAAATATGTGAGTGTAATTATAGATATTTTAATATATGATTCAATTATATATGATATAATTGTTAATGAATTGTATTTGATACTTTAAGTTTAGTTACGAGGAAAAATCAAAACTCATATTTTCTATAAGAATGTGAATTACATGAGCTGTTAAATTTGTATAAAGACCATTAAATAAAATAAAGAAACTATATAGGTTTAGTATCTGTATATGATACATTATTAAAATAGCTACTTGGTTTTGGGCAATTAAATCATTATATTGATAAGTTGTATATCCCATATAACTTTATTTATAATTATATTATATTATGTTTTAATATTAAATCATGATTTGTCCTCTCTATACCACTTAGTGGATAGTTAGTTATTGATGTTATTATGGCAATAGAATAAAGAAAAAAGTTATTTTTATTATTTCTATTTCTAACAAATATCATACACGACAATTTGGACCCGTCATACGATATGAGATTATTCACTAAAGCGGATATGAGAACTTTAACAGATACGATCAGGAAGTACTTCCATCCTATCTATCCTCCTTCCAAACCTCAAACGACACTATCTCTTAAAAAAATGAGTCGAGTCCACAGCTCCTAGGTATTCTCACCCTAACGAGAATAACTTGGGACTCCCTTGTTAGTTGTGCCTCATACTCTGTGTTGGAGTTCGATATTTCTTCGAAGAGAGTCTTCAAGTTTATTGTTTGTTTGTTGAGTTCCGTTATCACAGTTCCAATAGGGTGAAAGTGGTTCACATAGAAGAAGTGTTCTTCAAAGATATAATCATCTTGAAAACCTTATTTCTTCTTAAAAGCAATGCTGCTAATTTGTATCTTATTAAATTTTTTGCCAAAGAAAATTTTTAAAATTATGGGTATTATTTTGGTTTGTATAGTAAATTTGTTTTTTTCTCATAACGAAATGAAATTTGGAACGATACCGCCTTCCGCTCTATAATCTCTTTATAGAGTCGAGAGTTCCTTCAGTGGTCCTAGGAGTTCACAATCCCTAAACATAATGAAACTTACTTACTTCCTTCACTGTTTCTCACTCCTTACCCCAAATATTTGAATACAACTATACAGTGTGCGGTGAGAGTTAACAAATCAATCTTAAGCCATAAATAAAAATATTCAAATCACTTAAACCCCATATTTAAAACTTTTATTTTATCTGTACTATTATATTACTTATATCGAGATAGAGACCAGATTTATTATTGTATTATATTCATATCTAATCAGTAATACGTTAATATGATTCTCACACACCTCTCACACTCACACCAAATTTTACCTCCTTACAGTAACTGTGGTCATGGGATTATTATAAATCTTAATCCATTTTACCATTTTTATACTAAATCCGCTTATTTGTATTTGTTCATGAATGTTCATATGCATACTTATTTCTACATCATATATATGCATAAAGAAAAATATCATTTTACAAATCTCAAAGGAAAATTAAATCTATCATTTGCAATGTGTTTATTGGTGTCCCTAACTCTAAAAGATAATATCAAATGGTCTAATCCAATTAAACATTATAAAGAATTGATAGCTATCAAATAGTTTTGATGTGTATAATTTCAATTAATACTCACTGAGAATGCACAAATATTTCTTTCTTTTGTTATCTATTTTTACCAATGGTTTAAGAAAACCTAAGTTAAAATTTTGAAAATTAAAAAAAAGTCCTTTTTAAAGAATATTTTTTGTTAAGAATTCAACATTGTAAATTAAAAAAATTAAATCATCAGTAAAAAAGTTTTGGTGAGGAAAATAGAGCTTAATTTATCATAAATAAAAAATTAAAATTCAATATTGGTTAACAAATAGGCATTAGAAGCTGTTTTTATCATAATATTTGAAATACCTTGTGATCACAAAATAATATATATTACTCATTTGTGAATTCCCCATTTATAAAAGCTAACATGTTAGATAAGTGGGTACATTCTCCTTAATTTAGCAGACATTAAAATCTTTAAGAATAAATATCATCCAAATTTCATAAGAATTTTAATTATTTTTTTATCTCCTCAACGTAAGAACAAAAAAGATAATACGGTATTTTTAAAAAAATTAGAAAAGACTAATGAACATTCTATTATGTACAAATATAATCTTCGAATAGATTTGATTGTAGATTAAAATGGATATCTGAGTCCCCACTCTTTGCCCATTGTCAAAAGGAGTTTAATGATAGAAATTTTGTAACGTGTTTTTCGTTAGTCTTCAGGCCCGGGGGGTGAGCTTATCCTTTAATTTACTTTTTTGCTTCTTCTATTTCGCCTGTTTGGTTTGTGTGTGCACTCTACTACTTACATTTATGTTTCGTTACGTAGATTGACCTTAGGTCAAGAGGTTCTATTTGTACAATACTATGAAGCACAAATAGAGGCAAAGAATTAGTATCAGATACCAATATTTCCCAGATACGTATCTGACACGCGATTCGAAGTATCTATATTTTCAGATACTTTCCAAATACGTATCTGACACGCAATTTGACATATCTATTTCTATGCGTACTTTTTTTTTTTAAGAAAAAAGGCAAGTAACTCATCTAATTTTTTCCAATCTAAAATTAGGCAATCTATTTAAAAAGCTCACTACTCGAGTCCGAAACTAAAAGAAAAAAAAATAATAACGGACCAAACCCTAGACTAGAATCATCTAATCTCCATTTTTACATTTGAGTCCCCACAAAATCCACTAAAATATAAATCATTTGGATATCTTCAACAATAAGTTCTTCGTTTATCTTCAGATTTCTCTCTCTAATATTCTTCTTCTTCTTCTTTGCAATACGAGTCACTTTTCTATTGCATTTTATTAACTATTGTACTTCAGCATTTTAGATGTTGTTTTTTTGTATTGTATTTCAGTGTTTGTATTCTATTTTGTTCTATTGTTATTAACTTGTATGCTAAATTTATCTATATCCTAGATTTTTTTAAAGAAAAAAATGTATCTTCAACGTATCAATATCCTCATTTTTTAGAAATATATATATTAAAAATATTTTTTAAAAAAATGACACATCCTTAGACGTATCCGTATCTTAGTTTTTCTAGAAATTGACGAATCCCCGTATCTGATCGTATCCGTATCCTGTAGCCGTATGTGTGTTTGTGCTTCATAGATGCAATATATTATATAACACCTTTGCACAAAATGAAGTACATATTTAAAAAAGAAAAAAGAAAAAATGGTTACAAAAAATGATCTAAACTCTAAATATTTATCAAACGCCTAACTTTTTTTAACCATATAAATTTTGAGAACTTAACAAAGTAGCTTTCAAAAAATTATTTTTGTTTTCAAAATTAAGTCTATTTCATCGACAGTTCTTAGAATGATTTGCATCTTTCTTAATTACAATGGTTAAATTTTTAGCAAATTTAAAAAATAAAAGCAATTTTTTTAAACCTACTTGTTTTAATTCTCAAAATTTAGCTTGGTCTTTTAAACAATGGGTGAAAAATAGATAAGAAATGAAGAAATTTGGAAGTGGAAGTAGTGTCGATAGACTTAATTTTAAAATAATAATAATAATAATAACAACAATAAAATGGTTTCCAAACGGGATGTAAATAATTTTTGTTTACTAGAAATTACACATAGACGAATGAAACAGGAGTTCGAAAATATTATCTTTCTT
>NW_024064125.1:0-12927 GCF_009727055.1 Benincasa hispida | reverse complement strand
CCAGAGCAGAGATAATATTTTGTTTCAAGATCACTTTCAATTTTTTTTTTGTTTCGAGGGATTTTCAAATGACGAGAGTGATTTTTGAAAATGACGAAAGTGATTTGGACAATTTTTAATCACTCCCTACTCTCTCTTAATCATCTCTCAGGTATGGAATCAGTTTGCTAGTTTTGCACATAAATATTTAACACATTTCTGTGTTTATACTTTTCTTTTTAGGAAAAACAAACAGTGTAGATAACTTCCTCAACATATGTTATGATATTGATCCTATTATTATTTGGTATAGTGTTATATTCTAATGAACAATGGATTGTGTGTCTTTCTTTAATTTCACTTTATATGATATATCGGTTTGTTATTTCTTTTTTTTTATACATAACGTCATTTTTGGTGAATGCTTTTATATATTGCTTACATGTTTTTATTTTTTTCTTTTGTACGTTTGATTTGAATTTTATTAGCCTTCTCTCCTTTGTGTCTCTCTTTCATCGACATTTATGTGAAGTTGTTTTAGTTTATTTTGCGTTTTGTATGTTAAGTTTTTGTACAAAATATTTAATGCTTTTCTTGTTGTTGACTACTTTGGATAACCTTCTTGGTTGGTAGAGTGGGGTTGATTTATTTTTCTATTATCAGAGCTGATTCTATTATTGATTGTATTTTTTGGTGTCATTTATTTTAGGGTTAAATTACAAATTTGTGATTATTTATAAGTAATAGCAAAAATATCAGAGTCTATATGCGCTAGATCACGATAGATACACTACTGACAAATACTGGTCTATCACGATCTAACATAGATGACAGTGAAATTTTGCTATATTCGTAATCTTTGGTTGGTTTTTGTATATTTGAAAACAAAATTAATTATATTTATTTTTTTAAATCAAATGTAGAATTATGCTGAAAATATTAACAAATAATAGCAAAATATCACCGTCTATCTGTGATAGATCGCGTTAGACTATTATCTGACAGATATTAGTTTATCGAGCGATCTATCGGCGATCTATCGCAGATAGACAGTGAAATTTTGTTATATTTGTAAATACTTTTGTCTTTTTTCCCTATATTTTTAAAACGTCATTTATTTTATTTATGTTTTAAATCAAAATTAGATTTCTTTAATAATTTGGAGTGACAAAGTTATACCTTCTTTTTCTCTATCTATTTTGTGACGGTTTTAGTTCCCTCGTATTTGGTACATTAGATTTTGACGACTGCTTGTCCTATATGTTTTCTTTTTTCTTCGGTGTTTTGATTTTGTTTGACAGATTGTAGATTGTTTTTCTGTCTTCAGTTCTAGTTTTGTTTTTTTGTAATTTTTATTTTCCTTATTTTTTTTATTTATTTGATTATATTTTAGAATTAATTTTTCTTTTTAATGAATAGTTCAATTATTTCTTCACCCTCTGTTGTCTAATTTAATTTGATTTTTACTTATTTGTTATTTTATAGGATTTATTTTGGTAATTCTTTTTTCTACTTTTGAACCATAGGTTTTTGTTTTTTTAGATTTTTTTTTTCTTTTCAATGAAATGTTCAATTTTTTCTTCTAGAATTTATTTTGATACATTGTTCTTCTTCTATTTGCACTATGGGTTCTAATTTTGTGACCCTTTCTGTAAACCCTGAACTCTAGTTTTCCTAGATAAGCATATTTTGCCAAAGGAATGTTATATTATATATTTATTAAGTAGCAATACATGTTTATTTATAGGAATTAGGATGGAAGGGAAGGAAAAACATATTAAATGAGGGGTGACGTGGCGGTTAGGGTTTATAGAAATCTCGCTAGGAATGTGACTGAGTATCGTTTGTAAGGTGAGTATCGCTAGGATGAAAAGTTGCCAGGAAAAGTCTGATCTCGCTGATTTCGCTCTACGTGATCTCGTTGATCTCACTCTCGGTTATCTTGCTCTAGGGGATCTCGCTTATCTCGCTCATGTGGAGAATCTTGTTCATGAGGATCTCGCTCATGGGGATCTTGCCAGTAAAGTTGTTTCTATTGATGAAAGTTCCTCTAATAAATGAATTATTTGAGGTATTTTACTAGGAATTCTAAGTAGTCTAACCGAGAATTATGTCTTTTTAGGCCAAGAACAGCTAGAGGCGTATAAACCACTAAAGAGCCTGACGAGCGGTGAGTGACGAAATGAATTAATGTCGCCAGTACTTATGCATATAAGATCAAGTAAGTTACAGTGACATTAATGATGAATTTATACTCCCTCAAGTAACAAATAGTTGGAGAATAACTTTGTTTCCCGGCTTTTATATGTGTAGCACAGGCCAAGGTATGTCATGTAATCATTACAAAAGTTAAGTTTCTAATTTTGTAATATGCTTCCTACAGGAAGATTATGAGAGAATGAGTTCTTGTGTAAATGATAGGCAATAGAACTTAATTTGATGTTACAAAATACCCCGGTACCGAAGGACATTTGAGAAGGTACCTGACCAACTCGATGCTGAAGGACAAGTTTGAGAAGGTATCTGAGTTGAAGTACCTAAGATATGATGGTACTTAGTATGGCCACGTGCACATAGGCAGTTATGAATGAGAGACCAAAGTATGGGTCTCTTGGTCGGTAATAAACGTTGGGAGCTAGAGCGTTTAGGTTCGTTCTCAACTAGAGAATAATGATGTTTAATGATGCCTAAGAATGGTTTAAAGCTAATTTTAGAGACAATTGCTTGAGTTACTCATTAGTATATTTACATGTTTATAGTAATGTCACGTTTGATGTTATACGATTCTATAGTCACTCACTGGGCTTTTAGTTCACAAAATTTCTGTATTTTCCCTTTTCCGGTAGCTGTCAGTTTCCTCAGAGTTGATCCTGTTGCTGCTTGCCACGGAAAGACTCGGTTTATTAAGAAGACTTAGGTTGATGATCTGTTTATGTACACATGTTTTGAGAGGGACTAAGGCTTCTTTAGGAATGTTTGAACAATTTGTGAATATTTTTCTATAAATGTAATGTCATGGCTGTATGCATGTATTTATGTAATCTTTGTAGAATCTTAAGGGAGGTTCGTTGTATGCATATATTACTAAGATTTGGCTTCCGTGCAGGTCTGTTCGTCATGCAACCCATGCTGTCGTACCCAATCGTCATGCAACTTGCACCCGTTCGTCGTTCGATCTGAAGTCCAGATCTGAAGATCTGAACTTCACCGTTTGTCATTCGTCCAAATCAGTATGCTCTTCTTCTCTTTCCTCTCTTAAACTCACAACAATTAATGGTTTTTTTTTTTTTTTGTATATGATACATTTGTTGAAGTATTGGCAAGAGGCGTTGCCAAGAGTTGCTCCGCATTGGGTATGCGTGAGAAAGAGTAGTGAAAGCTAAATGTTGAGCGCAAGGTACTGGGTAGACGATCGTGTAGCAAATGGGTAGAGCTACACGATGAGATAGGCGATTGTGTAGGCGGGCATTGGACGATCGTGTAGCAATGCGGGGAGCTAAACGATGAGGTAGGCGATCGTGTAGGTGGGCGCTGGACGATCATGTAGCAATGCGGGGATCTAAACGATGAGGTAGACGATCGTATAGCAGATGCGTGGAGCTAAATAATAGGCTAGACGATCGTGTAGATATGCACGGGCGCTGGACGATCATCGACCGTGTAGGCGGACGCTGGACGATCGTATAGCAGATGCGCGGGCGCTGGACAATCGTATAATAGATGTGCGGGCGCTGGACAATCATCGATCGTGTAGGCGGGCGCTGGACGATCGTGTAGGCGGGCACTGGACGATCGTCTAAGAAGGCGCTGGATGATCGTATAGCAGATGCGTGGGCGCTAGACGATCGTCGATCGTGTAGGCAGGCGCTGGATGATCGTATAGCAGATGCAGGTAAACGTTGGGCATGGTATCTAAACGATAGCCTATGCGCGAGATTGTTTACTAAACGATTGAGCTACACGATGGGCCGCTAGAGCTAAGCGATATATGTAGGAACTAAACGATTGATTTGCTTGAGAACATGTGCATTATGCTAATTAAATACACTAAAAGAATGTTTAGCTCACAATTTTAATAAGTAATAGCAAAATATCACAGTCTATCTGCGCTAGATCACGATAGATCACTATCTAACAAATACTGGTCTATCACGATCTAGCATAGATAGACAGTGAAATTTTGCTATATTCGTAAATACTTTAGTTCATTTTTGTATATTTGAAAACAAAATTTATGTTGTTTATTTTTTTTAAATCAAATGTAGAATTATGCTGAAAATATTTAAAAATAATAGTAAAATATCACCCTCTATCTGTGATAGATCGCGATAGACTATTATGACAGATAGTAGTTTATCGCGATTTATCGCGGTCTATCACAGATAGACAGTGAAATTTTGTTATATTTGTAAACATTTTGATTCATTTTTCAATATATTTGAAAACGACCTTTATTTAATTTGTTTTTTAAATCAAACGTAGATTTTCTTTGGGGGTGAAAAATTATACTTTTTTTTCTCCTATCTATTTTGTGATGGTTTTAGTTCCATCGTATTTGGTATCTTAGATTTTGATGACTTGTCTTATATGTTTTCTTTTTTTGACAGATTGTAGATTGTTTTTCTGTCTTCAATTCTAGTTTTGTTTTTGTGTGGTTTTTATTTTCCTTATTTTTTTTTATTTATTTGGTTATATTTTAGAATTAATTTTTCTTTTTAATGAATGGTTTAATTATTTCTTCACCCTCTATTGTCTAATTTAATTTGATTTTTACTTATTTGTTATTTTATAGGATTTATTTTGGTAAATTGTTTTTCTACTTTTGCACCATGGGCTTTTGTTTTTTTAGATTTTTTTTTCTTTTCAATTAAATGTTCAATTTTTTTCTTCTAGGATTTATTTCATTGTTCTTCTTCTATTTGCACTATGGGTTCTAATTTTGTGACCCTTTCTCTATTAAATTCCACAAAAGTGTCAAAAATGATTATACTTATTTGGTCCTATTTTATTTATTTTTGCACCAAATGTTGAATTATTTTCACGGTGGTTGGTTTAATTTGTTCTCTGTGAGACATTCTTTTAGTTTTATTTTATTTTGTACCCATTGTTAATTTTATTGTACTCTCTCTCTTTATTGTCCCTCTTTTATCGACATTTATGTGATGTTGTTTTAGTCTATCTTGTTCGTTGTAGGTACATTACTTTTCTAATGTTGTGTTGTTTGTTCAAATTTTATGTTTTTTTTCTCTTTTCTATTTCATCGATTTTATGTCTCTTTTAATTTATTACTTTTTAGTTTTACCTTTTGTATATTATTTTTATAAATAATATTAATTTATTAGTTTTGTAGGGAATATTTAATGCATTTCTTTGTTGACTACTTTGGATAACACTTCTTGTATGGTAAGAGAAGGGTTAATTTATTTTTCTATTATAAGAACTGAATTCTATAATAGATTGTATTTTGTATGTCTTTTATTTTATGGTTAAATGACAAACTTGCTGAAAATATTTATAAATAGTAGCAAAATATCACAGTATATCTGTGATAGTAATAGTTTATCGTGATCTGTCGCAGATAGACAGTGAAATTTTGTTATATTTTTAATTTTTTTGTTCATTTTCCTATATTTGAAAACAACCCTTTATTTTATTTATTTTTTAAATCAACTGTAGAATTTCTTTATCATTTGGGGTTAAAAAGTTACGTATATTTGGAACTTTGCTAATAAATAAACCATTGTACTTAACATATTTGTTCAATTTTAATTTTTTTTTTCAATAAAATTTAAATCGAGTCTTTGACTAAAATTAATAAAATAATAATAATAATATTTTATGTTCCACATCCCCTTTTCGACCATATCTGAAGGTCTATGTAAGCTTCCAGAGCTTTAATAAATCTTTTTATGTTTTCATCTTTTCAGTTATATTGGGCTCAGTTAAATCTCTCTCTAATGTTGTCTGGTATTTTCTTTTCTTTTTCTTAAAACAATGTGATGGTAGGTGGAGGTTGTCACCATTTTTTTTTGTTTTTTTTTTGTTTTTTTTTTTTTGTTTTTGGCAACGTACAAAATCCACACTTGAAGTAGGGTAGTAGTAGGTAACCAAGTCTTCTTCTTCTTCTTCTTCGTTAGTGTTAATTAATCGCTTTAATTACCTTCTTCTTCTCCTTTGTTAATCTTCTGGTTAGTTTTATTCTTTCTTGTGGTTTAGGGTTTTTTCTATTAGACTTTACATCTTCATGATCATCATCTGGAAGCTAGCAATTTGAGTGAGAAATGGTTGGTTATTAATTTTATTCCTCAATTAATTTTTAATTATGGACTAATTAGTTTTAATTAGTTTTCTAATGTTGAACTAATTCTCTAATTAGGCATCCTTTGTTGAAGCCAAATTGCAGAACAAATTAAGGAACATCACATATATCTAATTTAGATTCGTATGAAGTGTGCCTAATTATGTGCACCAAATTACTAAACTTTGTTTATTATGATTTAATTACTTTTAGGGTTTTCTAATTTCAGATTAAATATTATTGGGCTTTTTGGACCAAGGTGGGATTCATGCACAAACAAACCCCAATTCTCAACTTTTGCTATATCAGGTTTTTTCTATTTCATTCTTCTATTTTCAATATATTCTAGAATTTGCTCAAGTTTTGCGAGTTTCGTAAAAACTCTTCTCAAAATATTTTCTCCAGTTTTGGAAGTTCTTTCTTTAAAAGTTTCAAAATCTTCTTACCAAAAAATTTTCTCAAACGTTTTTTTCCTTTTATTTCAAAAAATTTCCTTCACATGATCTTTTCAAACTTTTTTCTCAATCTTTTTTCTTTTTAAGTTTTTGTGTTAAAAAGTTCTCCTAAAATTTTTGGGAAAAATATCCTTCTGGTCTCTCTATGTTTTGGGTCGAGTTTGTATTTGGTCCATATGTTTCAAAATATTCCACATTCAGTCCTAAAGTTTTGGGTTTAATTTCAATTTAGTCTCTAGGTTTCTAAATATAACAATTTTACCCTTGACATTTGATTTTGTTTCAATTTGGTTCCTAGATTTCAAGATTTTTACTTTTAACCTCGATCTTTTATTAAATACTCATTTTTTGTCTATAGTGTCTGTATAAAATAAATTTCAAATAATTAATTAAGTTTCACTATTTTTCATCACATTTAAAATTAGATTTAAAATTTCACTTTATAGTTATTTCAAATTAATTAAGAGATAGTGACCAATGATTGAAATATTGAAATTGAACGTGTAAAAGCTTGAGAGCTAAGGACCAAATTGAAATTAAACTCAAATCTTGAGTGTAAAATTGTAACATTTTGACACGGGATTAAATTGAAACTAAATTCAAAATTTAAGAATTAAATGTGTAATATTTTTTAAACTTGAGAATCAAATAGAAATTAGATTCATAGGGACCAAAAAGATATTTTTTCCCAAATTTTTAAAAAAAGTTATTTTCGCTTCAATTTTTTCTTTCAAAATCCCAAATTTAAAATATTATTCCTCTTCGTTTATTTCTATTTTTAAAGAAAACATTCGTAAACTATTTTCAAAATATTTTTCGACGTTTGTCTCTTCAATTTATTTTTCAAAATATTTTGTTTCCAAAATATTTTGTTTCAAGATCACTTTCAATTTATTTGCTTCGAGTGATTTTGAAAATGACGAAAGTGATTTTGACAATTTTAATCACTCCCTTCTCTCTCTTAGTTTCATCTCAGGTATGGATCAATTTGCTAGTTTTGCACATAAATATTTAACACATTTCTTGTTCACTACTTTTTTTTTTGGAAAAAAAAAAAATTGTAGGTAACTTCGTCAACGTATGTTATCTTATTTGATCCTATTACTATTTGGTATATTATTTTCTATTGAACTATAGATTTTTCAATTTTTTTGTTCACTCTTTTTCTTCTGTTGTGTGTCATTCTTTAATTTCACTTTATATGATATATCAATTGATTACTTTTTTTTTATACACTAACGTCATTTTTAGGTGAATGCTTTTATATATTGTCTTATATGTTTTATTTTTTCTTTTGTATGTTTGATTTGATTTTATTATTGACTTCTCTCTCTTTGTTGCCTCTCTTTCATCAACATTTATGTGATGTTATATTAGTTTATTTTGTTCGTTGTATGTTAGTTTTGTACAAAATATTTAATGCATTTCTTGTTGACTACTTTGGATAACACTTCTTGGATGGTAAGAGAAGGGTTGATTTATTTTTCTATTATAAGAACTGAATTCTATTATTGATTGTATTTTGTGTGTCATTTATTTTAGGGTTAAATGATAAATCTGCTGCTAATATTTATAAGTAATAGCAAAATATCACAGTTTATCTGTGCTAGATCACGATAGACCACTATCTGACAAATACTGGTCTATCACGATCTAGCATAGATAGACAGTGAAATTTTTCTATATTCGTAAATACTTTGGTTCATTTTTTGTATAATAGATGCGCGGGCGCTGGACAATCATCGATTGTGTAGGCGGGCGTTGGACGATGGTGTAGACAGGCACTGTACGATTGTCTAGGAGGGTGCTGGACAATCATATAGCAGATGCGTGGGCGCTAGACGATCGTCGATCGTGTAGGTAGGCGCTGGATGATCATATAGCAGATGGAGGTAAACGATGGGCATGGTATCTAACGATAGCCTATGCGTGAGATCGTTTACTAGACGATTGAGCTACATGATGGGCCGCTAGTGCTAAACGATAGATGCACCTGATTGATTGGCTTGAGAACATGTGCATTATGCTAATTAAATACACTAAAAGAATGTTTAGCTCACAGTTTTATTAAGTTTTAGTTTACAACTCACGGTTTAAAAAGAAGATTCTCTCATTTATTCAACTATTGAGTTTTATTGTTTTGCAGGTGCAACAAAGAAGTAAAAATTTGGTATCACAACCTCTTTATGTTTTTTCATGGGAACTCTAGTAAAAAAACTTTACCTTGAATGTACCATTTATACACATTCCCAATAAACACGGTTAGTTGAATGTGAATTCTGATCACATTTTCACTTTCAATCATTTGTCTTAAACCTTTTTTATTTGTGATCCTTTGAACAACAGTGGTCAGACAAAGATGCCTAGAACCAGACACTGCTGAAGCTTGGAGGGTCTGTTCAAGAAGAATTATGAAAGGATCCATACTTACCAAGTGGAGAGGGACAGTAAACTCATAATGTTTGTAAAATCATAATGTTTGCATTACTTGTATTTTCAATGGCTGAATTATTGTACGACCTTTTAAATTATAATTTTATAGCAGAATTTGTGGATTCAATGTAATAGATTTGCAATCCATACATAAATAATATGTCATAGCCATAGTGTTCGATGATGATGTGTCATGTTATACTTTTTGACAAAAAAAATGGATTCGGCAACGAAATTTAAAAAAATAGACAATAATTGATAAAATGGACAGATTCTGGGCTTTAATGTCGGTTGCAAATTTCATTAAAGGGCTTTAATGTCGGTTGCAACCGACATTAAAGGCCTTTAATATCAGAAAAAATTAAAGAGTGTTATTAAAGCCCTTTAATGTCAGTTTAAAACCGACATTAAAGACAATCGGCATTAAAGGGCTTTAATAATACTATCATTAATGTCGGTTTAAAACCGACATTAAAACCGAAATCCTTCTAGTGAAGATTATTACATTGAGAACATAATACAACGAGCAATGCAAGGAACATAGAAACTTTCTAGTATTTAGAAACGTCTCATATTGTGACTTTTAGTAAAGTAGCATAATGTTACTTTTAGAAAACTTCGAAAACGTAGCATAACGTCTCATAGAAACTTTCTACTGATTAGCGGGTCATGCAGTCAGTAGGGCCAGAGTCCCATCAACATCAACCATTAGCATAATAAAGATTAGACTGGAAGCATAACTTACACCTAATTAAAACTTGATTTTAACGTAATCGTGAACAAACATAACGTATGGGGTCCCTTGTAGAGAAACGTGTTCTATACATGTAATGCAATATAACAATTAAATAACCATGCAACATAATAAAGGTAAGCTACCATAGAAACATTTAAAGAGAGGGTGAGATAAACTACTTACCTTGACGGTGATATAATTATTCCTTATTATTCTTTTATGATTTGATCAGTAGAGCTTTCCTTTTCTAATTAGAAGGAAATTTGAACAGCACTTTACCGAGCTTTTCTCTTTTAATCTCACAGAACTTCCTCACTACACTTACTCTTTCACACGATTCTTTGTTACTGAGATTTGTTTTAGAAATGGGTTAAATCTTCAGCAAAGGGTCCTATTTATAGTAGTTTTCAGCTCTTTCTCAGTGTGACAAATCATCGTACAGGTGGCTTCTTTAAAATTACTTATGGTTTATGAATTTCTCTCAATAAGACACCTAATCTTGGCTAACGTTTGCCCTTACGTCATCATTCTTTGTTTGTATTCAATTTTAGGGTTTTTCCATGTATAATCTATAAGATCGTGGCCAAATTCAACGCATAATTCGCGCTTCTTATCCAAATCTCGCTCTCTCTCCCGTTTTTCTCGCTAGGAATTTACTTTGTCCAGCTTTCTTGCTAGTAATCCCGCTCTCAAATTTTTTCTTCCGTCTCGCTCTCTCCAGCTTTCTCGCTCTCGCTCCCGCTCTTTCCTACTGTCTCGTTAAAAATAGCTCTCTTTACTCTCTCTCTCTAACTTCCTTGTTACAATTCTCGCTCTCTCTAATTTCCTTCAATCTCGCTCTCTCTCCAGGATCTCGCTCTCTTTACTTCCCGCCAGCTCAATCTCGCTAGCATCGCTCACTGGGTTTCTCGCTCTCCAATTCTCGATCGCGTCTCTCTTCTCAGAATCTCGTTTTCTCCAGTTTTCTCTCTGGTGTGGCTCTCGCTTTCTCCCACTTTCTCGCTCCCCGCTCGCTCCTTATTCATTTTATCTTTTGGATAATGAATAAATTTACAATTTTCAAATTTATTTATTTATTTATTTTTCCTTCTAAATTTCCACCCCTTTAAATAAAATTTCGTCCTGCTTATTATTTGATATTTAATTTCCTGTATGCGTACAAATCTGGGTCGTTACATTCTTCCCCTCTTAAGAACTTTCGTCCTTGAAAGTTTCTTGGTTCTTTAAAAAATAAAGGGTATTTGTCTTTCATCTCTTCCTCTCGTTCCCATGTAGCTTCTTTCACTTGCTGATTTTCTCCAGAGAACCTTCACTAAACTTTATTTCCCGATTACGAAGAGACTTCTTCTCTTTTGCCAGATGCAAACCGGAGTCTCCTCATATTCAAGTTTTCACTTATTTGTAAAGGTTCATAATTTTTTTATGTGTGATGGGTCAAACACGTATTTTCGAAGCATCGTACATAAAAGACATTATGTACTGTAGAAAGTGTGGGTGGTAATGCCAATCAGTAAGCTACTTGGCCAATACGTTCTAATATTTCAAAGGGTCTAATGAAGCGAAGGCTAAGCTTGCCTTTTCATCCGAAACGCATAATGCCTCATTTGATGCTACCTTTAGAAATACGTGATCTCCTTCTTTGAATTCCAAGCTCTTTTCGACGGTTATCAGCATAATTCTTCTGTCTGCTTTGAGCTGTTCGCATTCTTTCCCGAATTAGCTTAATTGACTCTGATGTTTGCTGCACCAATTCAGGTCCTAAGTAGTGTTCGCTCCCCAATTTCATCCTAGTGTACAGGGGATCTGCATTTCTTTCCGTATAAGGCTTCGAAGGGAGCCATACCAATTGTCGCCCTGATAAACTATTATTATAAGCAAAATTCTATAAGATGTATTGCGAATCCCATGCTCCAATAAAATACCAAAGTAATGCCCTCACATGTCTTTCTAGGATTTGATTAACTCGTTTTGTTTGTGCCATTAGTTTGTGGGTGGAAGGCTGGACTGAAATTTAGCTGTGTGCCCATTGCTTTTTGTAAACTTTTCAGAACTTGGAGACGAAACGAGGGTCTTCGATCTGCAACAATTGATACTGGGAATTCCATGTAACCGGATGACCTCTTTTTCATGTTACCCCACCAGTAATGTGCTTTTCAAGTCTCGAATACATTTTGGTACTCCCAGGATGTATTGAAAAGCATGACTATGAGCTTCCTTCAATAGTTTCTTTCTTGATTTCTTCATTATCTGGTACACATAGTCGTCCATGATAGAAGAAGTGCAGAGTCTGAGGCTTAGAGAATTGATTGATTTCTCCATTCTCTGATTGTCATTGGTTTGTTTAGGTATTTGTCTATTTGTTGTGCATCATTATCCTTTGCCTTAATGCCAGGTCTTGCAATTAACTGTGCTATTTGAGTTGGTGAAGGTTTATGGTATTAGTGAGATCTCAGCTCTTTCAAGATCATCTATTATGTGTTTGGAAGAATGGTACTTAGAGTTGTTGTATGTACTGACTTTCTGCTAAGAGCATCAGCAACAATGTTAGCTTTCCTGAGATGATAGAGGATCTCACAATCATAGTCTTTGACTAATTTCTATCTCACAGTCATAGTCTTTGACTAATTTAACCATCTTCGTTGCCTCATATTTAACTCTTTTTGGGTAAAGAGTACTTAAGGCTTTTATGATCTGTAATAAATTTTGGTCTTTCCCCCATATAAATAATGTCTCCATATCTTTAAGGCAAAGACTACGGCAGCTAATTCCAAGTCATGAACGGATAATTTTGTTCATAAGGTTTTAGTTGTCTTGAAGCATATGCTTTACCTTTTCGTGTTGCATCAATACACAACCAAGCCCTTCTTCGATGCATCAACTGTACACAGTTAAACCCCCTGATCCGTCAGGTATAGTGAAAATAGGGGCTGTGGTCAACCTTTCCTTTAGTTCCTGGAAGCTTTGCTCACATGCTTGGTTCCAGACAAAAGGATTATTCTTCTTGGTGAGATTGGTTAAGGGTAATG
>NW_024064124.1:16263-27199 GCF_009727055.1 Benincasa hispida | reverse complement strand
GAAGAACCACCGCCCAACGCGAAGTCAAGAAGCCATCAGTCTCTACTTTCAATGCTTTGGTCACGTCGGCCAATTCGAGGACCGCCCTCAATTCATCACTGTTCTTCACGGCCGCTCAAAGGCGGCCTGACAATCGGAGTCCAGCTCCATTGGTATTCCTTCTTCAACAGTTCGGTTAATGGCCCTTTCTTTCGAGAATTCCTTTGTAACGAACCGCCTATAGTTAGTTGGCCTAGTCCGAGGAAGGATCGATAGTCTCGGTCAGGATTGACAGGTACCCTCCAGTTCTAATTGCAATCCACCTTGCCCTCTCCCATACACCGGACACACTCAAATCAATCACGTGGCCGAGGAAATTATGCGCTCTTGGGCAAAGGAGCTCTTCTCTCCTCTTTACATACAACTGATTTCTCCTCCAGCTTTCAAAGAGACTAATCGGGAACTGATGTCCGATGGTCCCAACGAGCCACTATAGACCACAATGTCATCAAGTATCACTACGACGAACTTGTCGAGGTATTCGTGAAACCATTGGTTCATTAGGGAGTACAGAAAGTTGCTGGAGCTTATTGGGTGAAGGCAAAGGGCATCACGGAGGAATTCGAAGGCTCGTATCTCGTGACACAGGTCGTCTTAGGTTCGTCCTTCACATTCCGAACTGATAATATCCAGACGTTAGTCCAGCTTTCGAGAAATCTTACACCGTGAGAGCTGTTCAAATAAGTCGAGTGATGAATTAGGAAGGGAAGATTATTTGTTTCGGACATGTGAGCTTATATCAAGGCCGATAGTCGATGACAACGGCAGGTTCCCATCCTTCTTCTTCTGGAACAGTACTGTGGCTTCCATAAAAGCCTTGCGGCCCTAATAAATCCCTGCCTCTAACCAGGCTCGTCTAGATGTTTCGAAGCTCGGCCAATTCTGGCGGGGCCATCCGTATATGATTTTGGCAACGGTTTGGCCCGCAAACAACTCAATCTCAATGCATCCCCCTTCGTCGAGGGGTAAGGACTTGGGCAAGTTTCGCATACGTCCCGATACTCTTACCAGACAAAAAGACGTCTTGGGGGATTCTCTTCCGATGGACTCAACCCGACTCATATCGGATGGCCATGAACGTGGGTCGTCAGTGGCCAGCCCTTTCAAATTGGAGGGTGAATCATTCTCACCCCATTTAGCTGCTTCATACGGCTTGGGATCTACGGTCAGTGAAAGACCGGTATTGACCAAGCATTGCGAGGGGCATTGGTATGACCTTTATGTTCAAGCCAGGAATTCCATCCCCAAGTATCCACTCGAAATCATCCATCTTGAATTACGAAGTACAACGAAGCCCTTCCCAGTCTCCTAACTTCACCGGGAGTTCTCTTCGTATCCCCCGTAATTGGGCCAGGGCGCGATTCACAGCTTTTCATCTTAGCCCTGCTTCTTTCCCCAATCAAGTTCAGGCGGCGAGCTTCCGTTCAGCCATGAAGTTAATGGGATTTAACCCCAGGAGTGCACATAGTGTTTTGGCGCACGTCTTTGGTGCCACAAGCGTCTACATCATGGGACAAACGAGCTCCGTCCAAACCGTCTGGCACAGGCCGCTATTTTCATGTTCTTACCCCTGGGTCCGTTTTTCGCGGCTTTTTCGTGACGGAAGGTTCGCGCACAAAAATTGGGTCCTGGGCCTGCCGCGCGACACCCAGCATTCGCAATGTGTCCAAATCGCTTTACGGAAGCTTCTTACCGTATTGTGCGGCACTTGTTCCCGTCACGACAAGCCAGCAACTCGATTACGGCTGCGATGGCACACCGAGTGCCTCTTGCAACCTTCCACCCCCAATTTTCAGGGAAACACGGTTTTAGAAAACGGGTTTGGAGAAAAGGTTTTGTTCAAGAAGATTTGTTGTGAGTGTGAATAAAGAAAGAAAAGATTGTAGTAGACTAGAAAGCAATTTAAGCAACAACAACGGCTTTAATAGAGTAACCTACTGCCGGTCATGAGGAAATAATCGGTGTCTATCCCCTATGTGCATTCTGAACAAAAGCACACTGGCCGCCTTTGCATATGCAAAAGGCGAGTGTCACTCTACAATGAAAAATGTAAAGAAGCAGCTACTACACTAATACAATACAGGATGTGAAGAAGCTAAAAGGGTTGGATTGGGCATGCGGCCAATGGGCAACAGGCCCTGAGACAGCATGACGTTACCCATGCGACACCCCAAGCCAAGCCACTGCAAAACCCAGCCAAGCGCATTGCGAACACCCAGCAAGCACCGCGACACCCGGGGGCCGTTTGGGCCACCATACGACTCGTTCGCCAAAACCGTCTGGCAACACGCCTCTTTCTTCATCCTTTATTAACGCCTGGGTCCGTTTCCGCCGCATTTCATGTGCCGGAATGTTCGAGCGAAAAGTGGGCCCACGGTCCGGGGGCGTTTCGGACACCAAACGAGCTCCGTTCGCAAAACGTTGGCACAACACTTTTTATCATTCATTTTTAACACCTTGGGTTCCGTTTTATTGCACTTTTTCGTGACGGAATTCGTTCGCGCATCGACAAACGGACCGACGCAGCCCGTGGGGTTTCCGAGGGCCATTTGGGGTACCAAAACGAGCTCACCCGTTCGCAAAACCGTCCTGGCACACCTCTCTTTTTTCATTCATTCTTAACCACCTGGGCTCCGCTTTACACTTCCGGCATATTCCGTGCCGGAGGGTTCCAGGAGAGCAAAAACTTGGCCCCGGGGACAGAGGGCATGTTTTTCGGGGACACAAACGAGCTCGTTCCAAAACCGTCTTGGCACATGCCTCTTTTTCATGTTCTTAACCCTGGGTCCGTTTTTGGGTTTTTCGGACGGAAGGTTCGCAGCACAAAATGGGTCCCTGGTCTCTACGACCCCTCCCCGCGACACCCCAGCATGCCTGTGTACGGTCAGTTGTCCTGGCTGTTGCCCTTGGCCGCATGCCCAATCCAACCTTTCTAGACTTACTTCAACTCCTGTATTGAATTAGGTGTAGTTTAGCTTGCTTTCTTTACATTTTCCATTGTAAGTGACCATCGCCCTTTGCATATGCAAGGGCGCCAGTTGGCTTTTTGTTCAGAAGTGCACTTATGGGGATAAGACTAACCATCACTCCTCATACCCGGAGTAGTACTCTATAAAGCCGTTGTTGTCTGTATTGCTTTCTAAGTCTTCTACAATCTTTTTTTCTTTATTCACACTCACAGAACTTCTTACGAAAATCTTTTCTCTAACCCGTTTTCTAAAACCGTTTCCTAAACGGGGGTGGAGGTTGCAAGATGCACTCGGTGTGCCATCGACAGTCCGTAGTCGAGTTGGCTGGCTTGTTCCGTGAGCGGGAAAAAGTGCCGCACAATCGCCTAAAAGAAGCTTCCGAAAGAGCGATTGTGACACCATGCGACACCCCCAGGCCATGCCATGCGACACCCCAGCCAAGCCATGCAACACCCAGCCAGCCATGCGACACCCACGCAAGCCACGCGACAGCCTCGGGGGCCGTTTGGGGCCACAAACGAGCTCCGTTCGCAAAACCGTCTGGCACACACCTTTTCTTCATCGTTTTTAACGGCCTAGGTCCGTTTTTGCGCCTTCATTTCGTGCCAGACGGTCGGAGCGAAAAGTGGGCCCCAGGCCCGGGGCGTTTCGGGCACCAAACGAGCTTCGTTCGCAAAAACGTCTAGCACACAACTTTTAATCTCATTCTAACCCTGGGTACGTTTTTACCCACATTTTACTTTCGTGACGGAATGTCCGCACGCAAACGGGCCCCGACGCAGCCCGTGGGGTCCCGGGGCCCGTTTGAGGCACCAAACGAGCTCTGTTCGCAAAAACGTTCGGAACACGCCTTCTTTTCATCGTTCTTATCCCCAGGGTTCGTTTTCGCGCAATTCCGTGCCGGAAGGTTCGGAGTAAAAAGTTGGCCCCGGGGCCCGAGGGCTGTTTCGGGCACCAAACGAGCTCCGTTCTTCAAAACCGCTCTGGCACACGCCTCTTTTTCATCTTCTTAACACCCTGTGTCCGTTTTCACGCTTTTTCGTGACGGAAGGTTCGCGCACACAAAATTGGGTCCCTGGCCTGCCCGCGACACAGGCCGTGCCATGCACACCCCCAGGCCATGCCATGTGTTACAATCGCTCTTTCGGAAGCTTCTCTAAGATTGTGCGGCACTTGTTCCCGCTGCCACGACAAGGAGCCAACTCGAATACGGACTGCGATGGGACACGGATGCTCTTGCAACCTCCACCCCCGTTTCGGGAAACGGTTTTAGAAAACGGGTTTAGAGAAAAGTTTTCGTAAGAATATTTGTGAGTGTGAATAAAGAAAGAAAGATTGTAGTAGACATAGAAAAGCAATAAGCAAACAACACGGCTTTATAGAAGTACATACTCCGGGTATGAGGAAGTGATGGTTAGTTTATCCCATATAGTGCATTCTGAACAAAAAGACAATGGCGCCCTTGCATATGCAAAAAGGGCGAGTGGTCACTTACAATGAAAATGTAAAGAAGCAAGCTAACTAAACTAATACAATACAGGATATGAAAGTATGCTAGAGGGGGTTGGATTGGGCATGCGGCCATGGGCAATAGGCCCTGGACAAGATGACCGTTACACCATGCGACACCCCCAGCCAATGCCATGCGACACCCCCAGCCAAGCCATGCAACACCCCAGCCAAGCCATGCGACACCCCAGCAAGCCACCGCGACACCTCGGGGCCGTTTGGGGTACCAAACGAGCTCCGTTCGCAAAACCGTCTGGCCACACCCTTCTTCATCATCGTTTTTAAACGCTAGGTTCGTTTTTGCGCATTTCCGTGCCGACGGTTCTTACAATACGGGACCGCGACACAAGTGGCCGCAGGCCGATGGCCCCCCGTGGGCCACTTATCCACAGGGCACCAAACGCTTCGTTCGCAAAACCGTCTGGACAGCAACTTTTTATCATCATTCTTAACCCTTGGGTCCGTTTTTCGCCACTTTTTCGTGACGGAATGTTCGCGCACGAACAAACGGCACCCGACGCAGCCCGTGGTATCCGGGGCCCGTTTGGGGCACCAAACGAGCTCTGTTCGCAAACCTTCTTGGCACACGCCTCCTTTTTATCGTTCTTAACACCCTGGGTTCGTTTTGCGCAATTCCGTGCCGGAAGGTTCGGAGCAAAAAGTTGGTCCCGGGGCCCGGGGCCGTTTCAGGCACCAAACGAGCTCTGTTCCCAAAACCGTCTGGCACACGGCTTTTTTTCATCGTTTCTTCTACTTGTCAAAACCGTGCTCAATTCAAATTTGGATGAAGTATTCGTTCAAAAGGTAATTATGATCCTGGAAGGAGTTTTGTACCTTTGTGGACCATCTTTGGCACAAAAAGGTTCAAAAGAGAGTCCAAGAAAAACGAACTTTGGAATTTCAAGTTTTTCAAAATGTGGTCCTTGATTTTGATTCTAGGTTGGTTAGAACAATACTCATCTAAATGATTTGCAAGTTAAACATAACCTATTGCTTCAAGTTGATTAATACGAATATTAAATGTCACATATCAAATGTCAATCAAACGGATAATTATAAAATTCTCAAGCGTCCAATAATATAATCATAAACATTCAATAACATAATTCGGAATTTAAATATATACAACTAGTTCGAAAATATCAAACATCAAAATAGGTAGGACTCCAACCCAAGCTAGATATACATGGCTTTATATAAACTGCCAAAGTGCTAGTAACAGACATATTCATTAGTTTCCAACAAGCAACAGAATAAGATAGACATTTAGTGAAAAACAAGCAACAATTTGGACAATTTGTGTTAATATCTAAAAACAAAATGATTGGTATATCTTTACATTCAGCCTTCCATTTAAACAATAAAAGGTCAACAATAGTTTTCATAGAAATAGTAATAATTTCCTAGTTTTGAACTTTCTCGAAGTCCTTTTATCAAAACAAAAGCTAAGTTAAAACGTGATACATCAAAAAAAAAAAAAAAAAAAAAAAAAAAAAAAATGGACACTATAGAACGTTATTGCAAACGAAATAAAGAGAATTTTGTTAAAAGGAACTAGCCAAGTTTCAATTTGATCATCAAATATCTTACTAAAAAAAGCTTCTAGAAAGTGTCCAACAATCGTCTTCATAAGAACAACTCAATACAGTAAAGTTTGTTATTACCCAACATAACGAACGTCAACTGATTTTTTAGGGTATTTTAAAGAATAGATAGAAATATTAATGCTTTCCTTCTAACCAACAATCTTCAAAATAACATAGCACAACATAGAGAGGCAAATAGATTGCACAAAAAATTGTAGGGACATTTCATTAAACATAAGTCTCCTTTCAAGAATATTTTATCACATTATGATGAAAAAGAATGAATGGAGGAAAAACTAAAAAATTATCTTGTATATGTTTGATTAATGCAAATAGACATTCTTCTCAATTTTGATAAAAGAAAATCTTAATCAAGCCCACAACCATGGTACGTCTCAAATATAAGGTTAATTGAACATGATAATAAGGATAATTAATCATGAAATCCACGAATTCTTTGATTTTTCATAAAATATTGTTACAACGATTGCTTGAAACCATCCATGCATTTGATGGAAATGAAAATGAACGTAAACAACTTACCTATCAAAATTAAACTAAAATGTCCCAACTCTAAAATAAAGCAACAAAACTTCACTTCACTTCAAATCTTATAAACAAAATAAAAATTAAACTCACCAAGTTAACACAAACAATTGAACTCATCAACACTTCACTTACATACCAATTAATCTTACCTAATAAACCTGAACACAAACTAAACTCATCAAAAACACACACAAAAAAAAAAAAAAAAAAAAGTTAAAAACATACCAAAACTTAGAAACACAACTAAACATAGAATGAACCCAACAACTGAACTTTTTAAAACATAAGTAAGAACCAACCTTCATTTTGAATACCCTACTCTACTGAACCTCAAAGCATTGCAAGAAAATCATCTCGACATCAAAGTCTCTCAATAAAATTGAGAAATTAAAGCTTCTAGATGCAAAATCACAAACCAATAATGCCGAAAACCTATTCTTTTCAACATATTTAAAATATTAAAATTTCAAATATCAACATCTTATTTTTTCAATGATGAAGTGCAAAACAACTACCCAAAATAAAAATTAAGAGCCTATTAATACTAATTATTTCCTTTCCTTTATATACTTTCTTTTCATCACAATTTAATAAAATAACAAATAAAAAAGAGCTCTTTTTACTTACTAGGTTGATAAGAGCCTCTTTAGCTGGATCATATTAAAAAATAAGGGGAAAAAGATTCTCTACCTCATACAGTACTGTCATATTGGAAGTGACATCTTGGCATAAAAGATCTATAAAAGCATTATGACTACAAACTCAAATAAGGGGAGACCTCAAACCAATCTGTAAACTAAAGTTTGTTTCTTTTTTTAAATAATTTATTTTTATATGATTAATAATTGTACATTTTCAAATAAATGGGTATTAAATGGGTTTGAATGTGAAAAATTAAGAAATGACTTATCAATTATACTTACAATAGCATAACTAACTTATAACTTAATATATATATATATTTTGCCAAACAACACAACTCCACAGTGCGTATAAAATATTTAGTACGTTAGATTTATTATGTTAAAATATGAAATGAAGAAATTTGAGGTAGAAAAGAAAATTTAAAAATAAAACATGCAAAGTTATTTAACTTTCATAATTGATTATAA
This sequence comes from Benincasa hispida, assembly GCF_009727055.1. Lineage (NCBI taxonomy): Eukaryota > Viridiplantae > Streptophyta > Magnoliopsida > Cucurbitales > Cucurbitaceae > Benincasa > Benincasa hispida. The sequence continues at coordinate 19,435 of NW_024064124.1, read as the reverse complement.
TTGAAGATGATTCATAAATTTTATTTTGAACTTTCTTATTTAATTTTTCTATAAAATAAAAACCTTCATTAATTATAATTAAAAGTGATCGAGGCATAACCTAACATTTATTTTTAGAATAATTTAAGATTTTTTGTATTCAAATTTATAAATGTATCTAAATTGTTGGTTTTAACTTGTTTAAGATTTTTTCCTTCAATTTTCAAATTATGTACACAAACACAAACAATATTATTTTAAAATTTATGAATGCATTTCATGGTATATATTCAAAGAACATGTATTTCAAGGTATATTCAAATTAAAAAATAAATAGAGACAAAATATTAATCTTGATATTCTATAAAGTTTTTTCCTATGAATTTCTCAATTTATTATTCTTCATATATATATATATATATATATATATAGCTTTATGAATGCATTTCATGGTATATATTCACAGAACGTGAGGTAATTGATGGTGAATGCATGCATGCTTGACACATGACAATTGAAGGAAATGATAATTGTATGGAATAGAAATTATGAAAGAAGAATATCTAGGTATTGAGATTATGTTTAATATAATGGAATTGTGGGAAATGATGAAGAAAACTCATGGAAAACTAAAGTTGTTGCTGAAAATATAAAAATTGTTAAAAATTATTAATATAAATAAAATAGTTATTAAAAATATAAATATGTTAGGAACTTACTTGGTTTTGGAATATCAAGACGGATGCGTAGAATTGAAGAACCTTTATTAAATTTTCACAGAGCACATGTTCTTTTTCTCTCAAAACAAAATACTCAAAAGCTAAGAAAAATCCCCTGTCCCTTGATCTATATATATAAATTTGAATATAAAAATATATATTGATATTAAAATCTATTTGAATGCATGGTATTTTTAAATTTGATGACTTTATTTTATTATATGTTCATAATTTTATATGTATGTCTATTTTTTGATTTTTTTTTTTAAAAATAATGTTATTTTAATATTTATAGACAAAAATAGGGTTGGTTTGAAACTATTGACAAAAATAGGTTGTGAAATTGTGTACGGGGTCCACAATTTTTGAATCAGCACATAAATAGTGTACCCCGTCCACGATTTAAGGCTAAATCGTGTACCCCGTCCATGATTTAAAGCCGAATTAATGCTAATTTTTTTTCCACATTTTCTCCCAATTTCTGTCTCTTATATTTTTTAAATTCAAATTTTCAAAGACCTATAGTAAAATAAAAATTAAATCCAATTTCTAGCAACGAATTACGGTTAAATCTATTTTTTTCACATTTCTCCTAACTTCTGTCTTCCTCTTTTATTTTTGTAGTGTTTTTTGTATTTTCGTAGAATTTTTTACTGTGAAATTCAAATTTTTAAAGGTCTACAGTAAAATAAAAATTGAATCAAATTTCTAGTCACGAATTAATTCTAATTTTTTTTTTCACATTTTCCTCTTCTTTTATTTTTTAGTTTTTTTTTTTTTTTGCATTTTTTGGAGAATATTGGAAATTCAAAAATTTCTAGTCATGAATTAAGACTAAATCTATTTTTTTTTTTCACATTTTTCCCCAACTTTCGTCTTCTTTACTTTTTAGTATTTTTTTTTTTTGTATTTTTGGAGAATCTTTTACTGTGAAATTTAATTCTTAATGACCTACGGTAAAATAAAAATTGAATCAAATTTCTAGTCACGAATTTAATTAAATCTATTTTTTTCACTTTTTTCCAACTTCTGTCTTCTTTTATTTTTTAGTTTTTTTTTTTGGTTATTTTTGGAGAATTTTTTTAATTGTCAAAATTAAGATTTTTAAAGCCTACGGTTAAATAAAATTGAATCAAATTTCTAGCCACGAATTAAGGTTAAATCTATTTTTTTTTCACATTTTTTCTCAACTTATATCTTCTTTTATTTTGTAGTTTTATTTGTATTTTGGATACTGTCCCAACTTTTGTCTTCTTTTATCTTCACATTTTTTCCGTCTACGAGTTTGTTAGCTGACATAAATCGTGTACCGATTCGACACGAATTATTTTTGACTCATACTTCTATTTATTGGTCAATATGTTTTTTCCCTTCCCAAAACCTTACTTTATCTCTGATAATACATTATTTACTTATTCCTAACCTTTCCCTTTGTAAGGTAACCTCCATCTTCTCTGCATTAATTGTTTATTTTTGTTATATACGTTTATCACAAAGACTACATTTATTCTTGAACTTACCCCCTTAGAACTATTTATTAATATATATTGTACGATCTACTATATGAATTTGCTTCCTAAATTTGAGTGGTTATACTCATTTTGTCTACCCTTGAACATCATTATGTATACTCATCAAATGCATTCACTTATTTTGTTCTTAATTGAACGAACATAAAAGTAAACTTCCAAAACATAAATTAAACAAAATAAAATAGAACAGCTTCTTTAATTGAAATTATGAAAATCTTTTATTTTGACTCAACTACAGGCATCAAGTGGCGTATAAACCAAAGAATAAGTGACACTTAAAATAAGCAAAAAAAAATAAAGAATTACAATTTTATACTTTCCTCTCATCTGTCCCTTTTCATAGACTAAAATCCAATACAGGTTGCTATGATAGGGAAGCAAATATTAAAGACAACTCAATCATAAGTTCTTGCAATCGTTGCAAATATACAATAGGCGTTTATAAATGGTCATGTTAAAATTATTTCTCCTGATTGTATGAACGATGAGCTACAGGATGTTAAACACTGCTCCCCAATTGACATACAATAACTTATCAAAAGATTTGGGATGTAAAATTCTCAAAATCTGCTTAACCAATATCAAGCATGAATGGCTCGGATAATTGTGTTAAAGAATACATTTTTTTTGTTTGGCTTTATGTTATTTCCGTAATTAAAAAATTTCCTATTTTTAGCTTCTAAAATATTTGAGTGCATATTATATTATGCAAAAAGAGATATGCTTATAGAACTTTGAATAAGTTAAGCACACGTTTTAGTACGTGAGGTTCACCAGTCTTATACTTGTTGAATAAAATGTCAAAGGATCTCTTCTATATAAGGATATACAAGTAATAAAAAAATATGTCACTAAAACAATGGTTTATACTAGATCTTATTTGCCGTGCGTTGTGTTAATTTAGGTTCGTAACATATGTTTATCAATCATCTCTCTTCCTCT
>NW_024064124.1:13004-16238 GCF_009727055.1 Benincasa hispida | reverse complement strand
CTTCTCAGATGTGGCTATTGTCCAAGCATCAACATGTGTAAGAGATTTTTGGATGTATTTCGATAAAAATTTATTGATCAAATATTTGGAAAGTACTAAAAAGTTATAGTACGTATTCCGTTCATTTTTAATAAATAAGGAAGGCATAAGAATAAAAAAGTATACCAACAATTAGAATCTCGTGTTTATGTTAGTGACATAAACATATATAAATCTAGAAATTTTTTGAAAAAAAACACAATGAGAGAAAATATTTACAATTAAATCTTTTTTTTTGGTAGAAAACAATTGAGAGGAGAGCTTTTTATAGTATTAGAAATAGAGATAATTAAAAAACTCTAGAAGTCTAAAACATTTGAGATTTCATATAAATTATAAATTCATATATTAAAATAGATAAGCAGCTTTTTTGTATTAAAAAATGTTTTAATGTTATCATAAATTAATGAGAAATATTTTTTAAGACGCACATTTGGGTTTTTATTTTTATTATTATTTTTTTTTTTTGTGGTATTTGAGAAATGTAAATGGTTTTTATGAATGGTAGATTTAGTGGAATTTTAAGTAATGGTGAGTGGGTATTAAATAGAGAGAGAAGAGTGGGTTAAATTTTAAAATTAAACTTATATCTCCTTTAATTTCTCACTTAAAAAAGAGAGAGAAAAAGTTAACCCTGACGTGAAAAACAGAGGGGAAATGTAGAGGTTAAGTTAGGTATTTTAAAAATATGTGAGGGTAGAATTGTCTTATTTTAGTTTCGATCTTATAGGGAAGATATGGGCAATTTGACAGTAGAGAAGTCTAACTGAACATAGCGCAATTGACATACAAGTGTATTAGTATCAACAAGGTCTATGATTCAAATCCTCTATCTTCAATAATTGTAATATTACAGAAAAAAATTGAAGACATAAAAATGTTTGAATACATTTCAAGATATACTAATGTCCTTTGAGTCATTTAATGAATGTTTGACCCATGACAATATTTTGATTTTAAAAGGAAAAATATATATATGTAAAAGGGATGCATGAATATCTTTTAATATCCCATAAATAGTGATTCTCATTCCTTGCATAAATATAGGAGGTGAAAATAAAAGGAAAAAACGTGGAGGAAGGTTTTGAAATAAATTATATATTTTATGGTCATACGGTTTTTGTGAGGAAAAGGTGAACACAAATGAAACCTAATTAACCACTTTCTCTTCTCTAAAACACAGCTTCACCTCCACTCCAACTCGCCGCCGACAACGTCTCCGACTTCAACTTCGACAACAGGTACATACATAGATATATTTTTCTTTTAAAAAAAAGCATGATTATTTAATCTGATGATCCATATTTTATTTATTTATTTATTATAATTTTTTTTACAATATATTGGATAGGAGATTGAACCTTAAACTTAAAAGTTGATTGAACCTTACTTCAATCAAAATTGGTACTTGGCATTATCTCCCACTCTCAACTATGACAAAAAATACAACTACATGCATACATACAAAGATTTTTTGCTTTTTTTTCTCCTTGTAATTATGTGGTGCGAGAGATGAACTTTAAACGTTCAAGGTTTTGATTGTATAAGTTTATGGCACTTATGATTCATATTTTAAGCTATAATTGCTTTATTATTAATTGTTGTTCATTTAGGGTTTGGTTTTTGAAGAAAATTAATGGAGGAAGAGAGTAAGGTTGAAGGGGTAGTGGTTCCTGATTCCTACCAATCAGAAGAAGAGTGTGAAAAATTGAAAAGTGTTTTTGAAAGCTTGATGCAAAGGAATGTTGATTATAATATGATTAATGAGAATGAGAATAATGATGAGGTTGATGTCGATGAGGGTGGTGAAGAAGCAAAAGAGGTTGATTATAATATGATTGATGATGATGAGAATAATTATAAGGTTGACGTTGATGAGGGTGATGAAGAAGCAAAAGAGGTTGATTTAGAAGAGAAAAATATCAATGAAGAGTTCTATATGGTGTGGTTTGATGCATTTTTGGCAAAACATGAGTTTGATAAAGATTATTTGGATCAATCTTCACTGCAGAAAATCCTCAAAACTTGGCTCCAAAAACAGCTTACTTCTGCTGAGTTTCGTTTCAATGAGGCTCAAATTGATCTTAGCTTCATCAATTTTAGATATGCCATTTGCAAACAATGGCTTTCTTCCTTGTGAACTCCATACTTAACCCATAACACATTACTTGTCCATCTCCCTTTATGTATTTTTTTCTTAATGTATCCATGGGAAAGTTGTTTTCATTTTTTCTATATTTAATTTTCATACAATTTAAATAATTAAAATTCTACATTTATTTTATTTTATTTTGTTTTATGTAAATCATCATGGCTTGATAGAGGACATGATCTTAATTTAATATCCTACAGATTTTTTTTTTGACATTCAAATGTCCCTAGGTACGATAAGGTAGATTTTTCAATTAAATTAATCAATACTCACAAATACCAAAAAAGATATACTTTACTCTAATTCTCATGATTTTCAAACTAATTAGGATCATCATCATATCATGTATATACCTACTTTTTCATCATCATATCATGAAATTAGTGGACACTCACAAATACCAAAACAGATCTACTTTGCTCTACTTTTTTATATAGACTCTTTATCTAATTTTGTACTAGAACAAGATCTTGCTTTACTTGCCTTTTTCCCTAACAAGGTCAAATAATATCGCTTAACATGTCCCAAGGAAGCCACGAAAAAATTGTACTAATTTTTTTCTTGTTTTCTATTAATATGCAGATAGTTGGTATATGTGTGCATAATTTCTTTATGAACCCTAAGAAAAATAAGTTTGGGCACAACCTAGCCACTTTTACACATTTATTGTGCAATCCAAACAACATTAAAAAAAAATCATGTGACAATTTTTTTTTTTTTAAATAAAATTGCTTTATTTTAATTTTTTCTACTATGTATATGAAAAGAGATGCATGGATTATAGGTATAACATAAGTTGCCCTTAATCATTGTCCATATCCCTAATTATCACCTTGACATTTCATGTCACCTCTCATAATTTTGATTGGAGAAATACCTTCTTCTATTGCATTCTCGCTACTCTAAGTTCCCCATTGAATGACATAACATCCTTTGTGGTTCGAGAGAGAGGAATATATGGCGAGGCGTTTCATATGCTTGGTCCAACAGCAAAGTTGGGAACATCGTTCCAGTCTGAACTTTCCTCTAGCCGCAATGATGTT
>NW_024064124.1:10260-12943 GCF_009727055.1 Benincasa hispida | reverse complement strand
TTGGGAACACAAACGTATTTCAGATTTCAATAAAACTCCGGGGTGCGCGTGCGAATCCTCGCCACGTTTACCACCAAACTGTCTAGCATTTTGATCATCTGCAGCATAACAGGCTTCATCTCGAACCTCGATCTATCAAGGGCTAGCCTCATGACTCATGGTGAGAAATCATAAAGGTTGGGCGATGCATAGTCCCGGATGGGTTTATTGCAGTCGTTCGCCAAGAGGATGGGTTCGCCATGATATTATTTGCATTTTCTGCTCTGTCTTCCGATTGTTCCGCCATGTTGGGATTTCTCTCTTATTGTTGAGTTTGGCGGTTGTCTCTTCTTCTTCTTCGTAAAGTTCTCTCAATATTTGGGACGTAGTTGGGCTCTGGAACTTGTCCTTCGCTCATACGACGCCCGCTTCTTCCCTTACCAAAGGAGAGGCAGTGCACAGAGATGAAAAGCTGCAAAGAAAATAAAATAGTTACCATTAGCACAATATGTACTGCCGTAGTCCCTAGCAATGGCGCCAAAAACTTGATGCGTTGTGAATATGATGAAATAATGGTGTATTTTGTGATGGTGGTGTATGCGCTACACATGCAAGTTTTCCTAGTAAAATCCAAGTATAAATCCTACTAGGTTGCCTGGTAAGTCCAGGGTCGAACACAGGGACTATGGAGACAATATGCGATGGTAAATTATGATTCCTTTGCGGTAACAATCAAAATAATAAGTTGGTTGGTATGTTTGTTTAAAATATAAATCCTATGCGACGGAATTGAGAAAAGAGTTCATAACAGCAAAAGTTTCAATGAGTATGTAGGGAACGAGTTGAAAAGGGATTTGGCTAACATTTCCTAAGATTGTGTTCAAGTTATGCGATCATGCTTCACACATACAACAGTAGGTCATCTCTCAATGCAAATGCTATAGCTTCTAATTTTAGGACGCATGCAATGTATACGATGATGTCTATAGGTGATATGTCTAAGCTTTTATTCTTGTCTATGCGATGATGAATGACACACACATACACAAGGTGACCGCATACTATCATATCCTATNAACTACCTATCTGCAATATGGGTCAAGTTATTGAAGTGAGATAGATCCAAAAAATGCTTGTTCAAGTTAAAATCCAAAAATATTTCATGTATATATTTCATAGAATAAATGAGAAATTGGGATAAAAAGATACTATATTATTTGTTGAGTATGAGTACTGTATTTATACAAGTAAGAATTAACTACATAAAAGAATACAACAAAATATAAAATCCTAACAAATCCAAACAATTCAGTTAATTAAAGTAACAATAATCCTAATACTCCCCCTCAAGTTGGATTATGAATATCTAAAACTCCGAATATGGACAATAAAGGAAACAATCGAGCAATAGGCAAGGCCTTTGTAAACACATCAGCAAGTTGATGATGAGACCGAATGAGCAAGAGCTTGAGAAAACCATTAGAAACATGATCCCTAACAAAGTGTCAACAAAGTTCTATGTGTTTCATTTGCTCGTGAAATATGGGATTTGTAGCAATATGTAAGGCAATTTGGTTATTACAAAACAATAAATATGGTTTTTGAAGTGGTATCTTCAAATCTTCAAGCAAATAAGCCATATGAGTTCACCAAGTGGTCAATGCTAAAGCTCGATATTCAACCTCTACAGATGATCGTGATATAACACTTTGTTTGTTTGATTCCCATGATATTAAGGCATCTCCAAGGAAGATATAAAAATCTATTGTGGACTTCCTTGTGTCAAGGCAAGTTACCCAATCAGAATTAACAAAAGCAAGAAGTTGAAAAGACTTAGTTGCTTGTAGCAAAATTCCTTGGCCAGGGGCTGATTTCAAGTATCTAAATAGATGGTGAACAACTACTAAATGTGTTTTACACGACTTTGAAACATTGATTGAGATTATTGATTGCATCAACAATGTTAGGACATGAAATAGCAAGATAAAGAAGTCACCCAATGAGGGATCATCCAATAAATCATCATTAGAATGCCTCAATTTGGTTATAAGATCCATTGGAACTATCTCTGGTTTTGTACCAAGTAGTCCAACATCTTCGATTAACTACAATATTATTGGCAATGATATTCTACATCTCCTCGTAATCTCGTAGTTTGTAAACTATGTATAAACATATTGTTATTAGTAAAATAAGTGTTATTTTAAAAGCATTTACTCAATCCAATAAACAAAGATCCGAGGTTATTTTCTATAAATTTAAATAAGTATGTAGGGACAATCTTGTTTAAATAATAACTTAAATGGTCTGTAGTAGATGGATAAGGTCAACCTTATCCTAGTGACACTATGGATACGACCCGTTTTGTTGGTGTTACAAGTGTTGTAAAGTAATACAAATGATCTGATCCTGATCATTCATGTGGAGATATGCAAGCGGGGATATCCTATACAAAGAGTTTGTATAAGACTGGACCACGAAATGATTAGTCTCTTTATATAACACCGTTGATAATAGAGACTTACATTTCACTAGGATTACCATAGGTGACATGAACTAAATTCTGAGTGAGTTGGGAACTCTTGCTCATGAAGGTGGTCCTTTGATTTATATGGATGAAAGTGGCCAGATTTTCAACTCAACAAGCCTACCATTCTGGGGATTCGTCTGATTGGGAAGCTGTAAACTCAGCTTCACAAGATGG